>NW_025110709.1:25725-70213 GCF_011392965.1 Frieseomelitta varia
GTCATAGCAATATATTCACAGCATATAACATGAACTCGCAAACTTGTACTCATTTTTGTACTTCTATGCTAAAAGATGTTTGGGTATACTTCAATCCAATTCTTTCTTAATATATTTATTGTAAAAAATATTTAAATAATGAAATATAAAATATGTTACGTTATTTGTATACGTATAATATATAATCTATGTATATAAAATATTTTTGTTTCAGTCATCAAAGCTTTTTGTTTTATACGAGCATGCTGCTGGTTATGCCATTTTTTCTGTCAAAGAATTCGAAGAGGTAGGAATGTCTCTTCCTCAAGTTGAAGCATCTGTCACAGATTTATCTCGTTTTAATTCAGTTGTGAAATTAGTTGGATTTTCACCCTTTAAAACTGCTTTAGCAGCTTTGGAAAGTATAAATAGTATTTCTGAAGGAATTATCCCGGAAGATTTACAGCTGTTTTTAGATTCATGTATACCAAAATCTGGAAAAAAAGACAAAGTTGTGCTTGGAGTATCAGATCCAAAACTTGGTGCTAGTATTACTGAAGCGTTAGATATAAAATGTGATTATGCTGGTGTTATTCCAGAAATTCTTAGAGGAATAAGACTTCATTTCCATAATTTAGTAAAACATTTCACTGCTAAAAGTTCGGGAATCGCACAACTTGGACTTGGTCATAGTTATTCTAGAGCTCAAGTTAAATTTAATGTCAATCGTGTGGATAACATGATCATACAAAGCATAGCTCTATTAGATCAGTTGGACAAAGATATTAATACATTTTGTATGCGAATAAGGTAATTATTAAAATAATGTACATATATATAATCCATAAATATACAGTATTCAGTTTATTAATTATATGTGTATTAATTATAGAGAATGGTACAGTTATCATTTTCCAGAGCTTGCAAAAATAGTTCCTGAGAATCATATGTATGCCAAAGTTGCAAAATTAATAAAAAGCAGAAAAGAATTTACAGATGAAAAATTAGAAACCTTAGAACAAATTGTTATGGACACTGCGAAAGCTCAAGCAATTATGGATGCATCCAAATCATCTATGGGAATGGATATCAGTCCTGTTGATCTTCTTAATATTGAAATGTTTGCAACTCGTGTTAGTTCTTTGGCTGATTACAGGAAACGATTAGCAGAATATTTAAGATTTAAAATGACAGGAATTGCGCCAAATTTGGCTACATTAATAGGTGACCAAGTAGGAGCCAGATTAATAGCACATGCTGGATCTCTTACAAATTTAGCGAAATATCCTGCTTCTACTGTACAAATATTAGGTGCAGAAAAAGCCTTATTTAGAGCCTTGAAAACTAGAGGTAGCACTCCAAAATATGGACTACTGTTCCATTCGACGTTTATTGCTCGCGCAGGTACAAGAACTAAAGGCAGAATTTCAAGATATCTTGCGAATAAGTGTTCTATAGCATCAAGAATTGATTGTTTTATTGACATGCCAACTAATATATTTGGCGAAAAATTACGACAACAAGTAGAAGATAGATTAAAATTTTATGAAACTGGAGAAGTACCTAAGAAAAATATTATTGTAATGAAAGAAGCTTTAGAAGAAGTTGCGGAACTAACAGCGAGTGTGGAACAAGAATCATCCAAAAAGAAAAAGAAAAAAGATAGAAAAAGGAAAAAAGAAATTTTAGAAAATGGAAACAAAAATGAATTTGTTGAGAATGGAATACAAGAAGAAGCTGAAGAGTCAAAGAAGAAAAGGAAGAAATCAAAAAATATAAATGAAAATGAATAAAAAATTTAATATTGTCTTTATGTAATTATAGCGATTTATAATGATTGTAACCAGATTTTTTTCATATCAATATAAAATTATATATTGAATATTGAAATTCATGTTTTTTGAAACAACTTCAGTCATAGTAGCAAAATCTAATAATTCCTATTATAAAATTAAATTTATAATTGACTTAATTTAATTTAAAGATATATCTTCTATATGGTGCATATATATGTTGAGTCTTAAATTTCCTTTAACCGTTTGACTATAAACAACGCCTAGGCACTATTATTTTATGAAAAAACAATTGTAAAAATATCATCTTTTATAACTTAAATTACTGCTTATATATACAGATATATATTATTTTTTTTTCTATTTCTTTTTATTTCAGGATATATAGTATTAGGAATAGTAAACATACATTTATTCCTGATATTGTATATACAAAAATAAAAAGAAATGAATAACTATAGGTGTAAGTATAAATATAATAAAAAAAATATATATACTTATAGATTCATAATTTATAATTATACTTGTAATAGATCTAAACTTTTCTTAAATAAAATTAAACAATAAACTAATTAAATATTAAAAATCTATACTTTAATAATTTATATTTTCACTTGAATTATTTTTCAAATGAACTTCAAGAATCAAGATATATTTTTAATACAATAATAAATTTAACTTATTGTTTTCCAATTGAAATTAATTTTTTTATAATTAAATACACAGTATTAAATTTTAAATATCAAATTTTTATCTTTTATTGCTTATAATTAAAATTAAAAATTAAATCTTATTATTATAATTAAAATTAAATCTTTTATTGCTTATTATAATTAAAATTATATTATGAAATAATATAATTAAAATTAATAATATTCAGCCATTGTTGTGTATTTTTTTCTTTCATGTTTTCTAATTTATGTTTACTAAATATGTATCTTCGAATTTTTGTCAAGATAGACAAGGAAGTCATTCAGCTTCAATTATATTTTAAGAATATAGAAGAATTTTTAATTATATTACTTCTATTTTATTCTTTTACTAAAGTTTAGTAAAAAAAATAAAAATATATATTTTTAAATTAATCATGAAAATGCATAAGATATGATTGAATAAAAAAAGAAAAGTATAAAATTAAAATTGAATTTTATATCAAAAATAAATAAAATTGTAATTTAGAGTTAATTAAATGTTAAATTAGATAAGATGATAAATTGGGCAATTCAAATGTGAAGGAAAGGTATATCGTGTTAATAATTGAAAAATAAAAAAAAATAGTTAACAATTCATATTAACACCAGCACCAATGAGCATTTAATAACGATAAAACTGTGATGCAAGTATAAATACCGAAATCAACAATTACAATTACCGCGACTATTGTAAACAATATTCAGTCAAAAATCGACGAATTAAGTATTACTGGTTATCATTCGCACATATATACCGATAAATGACATAATAACTACACTTCATCAGAGGAACAATAATTTTCCAAGTCTGTAATATCTTAAAATTGTAAGGCATTTATAAATAGCCGTGTAGTTCAAATGCGCGATTAATATTGATATGTACCCGTACGTGTACTTACATATTGCTTAATAATTTTAATTTATTACTTCTTATTTTGAAAGATCTTTTCATAATAAATGCAACTTTATAGATATACACGTGTGTATAATATCTAACAATACAAATGTTTTTTTAAAGTTAGTTTAGACTAGCCGATAATTGTAATTCATTTCATACACATGTACAGTAGAACATTACAAATTTTAGTACAATTTGTAATGAACAATGTAATTAATTGTAATGAAGTTATTAAGTTATATTCATAAAGCGTACAATGAACAATATCAACGCACGTACCATAAAAATATAATACGTACTTAAATAAGAATTAATAACGTGTACTTTAATAAAATGATTTACTTTCTATTTTTTTTAAATTAATTTAAATTTAAAAAATTAATAAAACTTTTTGAATATACAACTATTTTCCAATATTTTGTATAAAAATTTATAAAACTTATTTACTAATGAAAAAAAAATTCATTCCATAATCTTCATCATTTTCACCTTGACGTTTGACTTTACAAAGGCCTCTGTAATTCTAGATTGTAATCATGCCTCTCGCACGGTTCAACTGATGATGAAACCGTTTTTATTTATATTGACTATACTTGTTTATATTTGTATAATAATACATACATATATGTATATACTAACATATACATATGTATATATATCTTAATACTTTAAAAATATATTCCCATCTACATCAAATAGTACGCTTTATAAAATACTCAAATAATGGAAAATGTAAAGGATCATTTTTCCCTTACAAGATTCAGTCTCTGATACTCGCATAGAAGCTTGTTAATTTTCCACATCAACTTTGTGAGATGATTCAAACAAAATTTGATAACACAATGATAAAATTCTAATACAGACATAACACTACTTTCATCCACATAGAATAAGTTTCGGACACCTGTTCTATGGATATTAATGTATGGAATATTATATAAGCAACAGATTATCTAAATCATTCATCCAAGAAAATGTGTAAATATAAATTTCAACTTTGCTGCAAATTCTGAAATATTTTATGAATTTAATTTCTATTACTCAATAAATAACGGATGATTATATTTACTATATTAAAGTATAACTGTGAAATAAAAATTTTGCTACATAACATATATGCGATAGTAAATAAAACTAACAAATATAGCATGCAAACAATTTTTTCAACATTTTCTCACGAATAAATATTTCAATATCTAAACATTCTATAGCAAATTATTCTATGATATATTTCAGTATCATGCAGCAAAGGTATATCATATCACTGAGAATAAACAGTACACATAAAATTAAACAAGACTTAATAATATATTAGTTAATGTCTAATTATTAATAATTTTTTTTCTTAAGAATCCCATAAACAATTATCTTAAAAGATATGCATTTCTTCATTGTTAGTAACAAAGAACTAAGGAAATGCTATTTCATTTTTCCTTCTGTCATCTATTTTACAAAAATTGTAGAATATCATTATTCAATCACAAAGATGATTAAATTTTTTATAACTATATAATTACGTAACTATGAAATTCTTAAATATTTTACAATAAATCATAAACATGTAATATTCTTAAATCACCATGCTGAGTGAAGCGTTTTTGAAACGCCAAAAATGTCCCATTGCGCTGATTTGTGCTTCTGTGCTTATTTTCGAGATAATAAAATCTCGTATCCTGCATTATATGCTTTTTTATTTTAATACTAATTTTATATCATTTTTTCTCTAGTGCAAAACTAACTGCAGTAGGGAAGCACTTATTATTAGTAATATTATTGCATCTTTCTGTTTTTTATAGACGAATAGCATCAATTATCAAATCATAATTATAATAGAAAAGTAAAACCATTCTTACATTTTAAATCGTTAATGTAAATGCAGTTTTCTAAAGTCTGCAGTAGTTCTATTCTCTATCCTTGTAAAAACATTCTCCATTTTTTTAAGAATTTGAATAACGTTAAACAAAATGCCTTATATCAAATAGTAAATAAAAGTAGTATACTACATTTTTTCCTCCCGAGTATCTATAATTCACTTTCATGCATATATTACTTACGATACATTATACATGTAAGGCATAATCTTGATTCATTTAATTTACATTATGTATAAAAGATTTAAGACAAATTTACCTGATTTGTTCCCACATGATTTGCAAATAACATAAATATTCATCAGAAAAAGTATAACATTCGTATTATGGAATGTTACTTGGGAACGCATTTTATCTAGAATTATTAGTTTAACAAATATATCTATGCAGCTGCTCAGAATGTTAAATTAATCAAGTATTTTACTCAGCACTTATTATGATTATATGCAACTTAGTTTTTAATAAATTGCAATTTTTATTACATTTTTAAATAAAATAATTGTAACAAAATTCATATCATAAAATATTAGCAAATTATTCAACTTAAAATATATAAAATCCAAAAATTGAAAATATTTTTTTTAACTTTGTGAACACATGATTATGCAATGTATATTTCATTGACCATTTTGTTCTGACATTTATAATAGCAATTGTTTACAGTTGCACCCTGTATAATTCGACAGCATTGTCCAGAAAATAGAAAATTTATCTCCGTTTTTATTAAATAAATAGATTGTTTACAACAAGCCTTGGTTGTTCTTAATTCCAAGTTATTTCGTTTATGTCTTCTATCTTTGCTAATATTAGCTTTTATTTATTAAAAATGTTTCATTGAAATGCAGGGAAAAATGCTGGATTTAAATGTTGCTGTTGCTGTTGCTGTTGCTGTTGTTGTGGTTGAACCATTGACGATGTATATCCCATTGGTGTTGCTAAAATAATTAAATTATCTATGATAAAATGTTTACTTTTATGAATCATTATTAAGATGATTTTAAAAATTATTATTATTACACAATATATAATATATTTATACAAGGTGTTCACGGATTTACTATCCAATGTTTTTTTCCCATAAACGATAGATGCTGTATAAAAATGGAAGAAAATGAAGTTGTATTGTTTTTACACATAATATAATGATACATAAAAATTTTTTCTAATCATACTGTTTTTTGAGAACTGAAAGTGACCTTTAATTTTTAAATGGAATGTTACCTTTTTTTTTTACATTATATGAAATTTATTATATTTTTTTTACACGTATATGAATTCAACGATATACTATTCAATGACTTTCAAATAAGGTTACGAACGAAGGAAATAATGTTCAAATATTGCATATTACGTATCAGTGTTTCATATTGAAACTTGCAGATGATGTTTAATATGACTTCCATCCACTAGAATACACTTTTATGTTCTATGCAATATACTTTTGGTAAGTTCTGCTATTTATGATATTGATACATTCATTGTCATAGAAGCATTTCTCATTTTTTGTTTCAAATCGTTTAGACTTGCAGGCAGTAAACGATTCGCATGCTACGCATATATTTATGGCAATTGCTATTGTGCGGAAAAAACTCGAAACTAACTTAGATTTATCGAAGGCCTGATTGTAGGTTCTCTAAATCTTTTCTATATTTGAGGCATGCAAAAAAAGTCTAAAAATTCTTAATTTAAACACACTGAGTTTGGAGCATGTCCATGTCATACATAATATGTTGGCCTTAAACAAATAGTTTTGTGCGTTTTGTATACTTTAATAGTAGGTAACAATACAGACCTAATCATAACATAAAACTACTAAAAATGTAGAATATGAAATATTCATATTGAACATGAACTGTATACACATCTCAATATGAAACACCAGTAGGTACATCAATTATGCAATATCCGAAATATTTCTTTCGTTCCTGACCTTTTGTAACTGTGAAGGTATTGAATGATACATTGTTAAATTCATCTTCATATTCACTTTCAGTTCTCAAAAAACAGTATGACTAGAAAAATTTTTATGCACCATTATTATATTGCATATAAAAAACAGTACAATTTTATTCTTTTTCATTTTTCCATGTATCATTTGCAAGAAAAGGCGCTGGACAGTAAATCCATGAACATCCTGTGTATGTATTAATTGATTATTAATTAATAATTATTATTAATAAAAGTTATTAATTAATATATATAATTAAAAATATATATAATACTTGCAGTTATAAAAATGTTTTATAACATGATAAATAAAATAATAAAAATGACTAATAAATAAACTAATAAAATTGAAAAAGAATAAAAAATATCAGTATTATTATGTATTTAATAAAAAATATTGATAGTAATGCTATATTATACTATTTATTATAAAATAATTACTTTTATTGTATTTTATAATTGCAAATAGGAAGACATTAACAATAAAGTCAACAAAAAAATAAATTTCTTACTCACGATACTTACTTATGAGTTTGACTTGATGTTGTGGACTACTGCTTGCTAATTGATTCATTGTTGGTGCAGGTCCTGTATGTTTAATTTTACTTCCCATTATATTATCAAGATCTATATTTAATCCTGAACCAGCCCACGTAGAACCAACTTGTATATTTGTATTACTGGATGTTTGATTTTTGGAATTAGTAGATGTAGGAGTAAGAAGATTTGTAACTGGCGATAATCCAATTGTTCCTGGATATAGCAATTGTTTTAGTTTTAGTAATATTACAACTTATTACTTAACTTGATACTTATATAACTTATTAGATAATGAAATAGATTAAAATCGTTGGAAACTTTAGTAACAGATAAAAATATTTATCTCTTATTTATTTAATGTTAAATCTTATTTAATAATATTAAATTATTACAATATTGTTGGAAAGATAAATTATATATAAAAAATATTATGAAATATATAGTGTAATATATATTACATTTCTTAAATAATACTCATTCATATGTAATGCATAAAAGATTAAAAAAGTATTGTTTTAATTTTATATATTATATTCATAATGACATACAACATTTAAAAATAAACTTAGTATGTGCGAAATATTTTGTGAATACTTTTATACTCTTATATTCTCTAAAAGAATGTTTTTATAAATATAATTTAAATCTTATTAATTAAATGTTAAACCTATAATAGAGTCGATTAGAGACACTACTTTAGCACCTAAACTTCTACATTCTTTGTCATGATCACCATTGATTACATTCTGAGATAAATCTAAAAGCCATAGTCTTATTTCCATAATAGTTTCAAATAGTTCATTTATAATAGTATGCTTTGGTATCGCAATAACTACAGCTGCAATATTTTCTATCATTGCTATCCTAACTTTTGCTTCATCATGGTATCTCAAAATCCACGATAATTCTAAAATTTCTTTTCCCATTTTAGAAGCTAGTAAACAATTCTGTGCTGCTATCATTATTGTAGATAAAGTTTTCAAAAACCGAATTAATAAAATATTTTCTTGATCTGTGAAAATTTGTAATCCGCTATTTAAACAAGTATCTTGTTTGCCAAAACCATAAAGTAATGGATAAAAAAACGAAGACACGACATTTCCAAATTTATTTTTAAATGTTTTAGGTATTTTTGTGCTATGTGCGTATCTTCTTGTATTTAATTCAATTCTTTTATCAACAATTTTCTGCCAATTTTCTATTTTATCTTCGGACTTTTCAAATTCATCAAAATCATCACTGTATAATATCTTATATTGTTGGCTTTTCTCAGTATTAATAAGAAGCGATATTTTATTTGAAGTTTCTCTTGTTCTTCGTTTTGTTTTAGGTTCGTTAACTGTATCTTCCTTATTTTCATGAATTGGAATAGTCGATAATCTTCTAGCTGATTCTGCTAATATATCAAGAAAAAATAATCGTTGACTTACAGAATATTTATCTACTTCTAAGTAAAACTGTCTGCATAAAAATTCAGCACATTCTTTGGGATAGACAGTTACTATAGCTACACAAGCTTTAAATGTTAATACTTCAAAATTTTCTACATAACAGGATTCTTTAAGTGTAACAAGAAGTTCTAGTAATTCAATTGCAAAAGATATGTCATCACCTGGTAATTGTGATAATATCAATCTTTCACAAATTTCTAAAGATTCTGAAATAATATTTGGGTCTGAAGAATTTTTTTCATTTACTAAATTATCGCGTAGATCTCGTAGATACGCTGGTCGTAGTTTTTCACTAACTTTTGTATCGTGAGACATATCATATGACATTAAATCATCGTCACTATCCAATTCCGAATCACTTTTGATGTTATTCTTGTCTACATTATCTTCTAAAATTTCTTTATCCAACATAGTCGATTCCTTTGAATTTGCTACAGCTACGTTTTGTTCGTCTTTATTATCATCTTTTACTTTTACATTTATCTTGGATAAAAGATTACATTCAACACCTAATTCATATAATTTTTTGTCACCCAATGTATTAAATTCAATATCTTTAAAAATTAGTTCGTCCCTTTTAATATCTTCTTTCTTTTCTTTTAAGACATTTGTTTTTAAACTTAAGTTTTTTAAAGATTGTACTAAATCCATTACTTCACTAGACATAATATTATATTCAAAAGAAAGCTTTGGTACAGATTCTGATTCAGATAATTCATCAATAAAAATTTCACCAACAGACATTCCTATTGCTCTTAAAATAGCATGTGTAGATTCAAGATGGATAGATATACCAGAGAATAGTAATCTCTGAATAGTATCTTTTTCATTCCTGCTTAAATAATTTTTAGATTTTCTTACGCAAATAATAATTAATTTTGTAATATACTTGTGTTGTTCTACAGAGGTATGATTTAAAGCACTTTTATTACTCCACACATCTAAAAGTTTTATGAATAATTCGATCAAAATACGATTTTCATCTAAAAATTGTGCTAAATATGAGATCAAATTTATTACTAAACTATCATCATTATAATAACACATTAAAGGTATTTTCGTTGTTAATGTATATTTCCAATTTGAATTTAACAACACTTTACCAAAAATTTCATAAACTCCAAGATTTACATCACAATGTTTCAAAAATAATACAGCTAGTGGCTCTATGCTTCGTGTATCTAGGATTTCTAATATATTCTGAATTAAATTTCGTTCACTATTTTTATTTTCAAAACACCACTCTGCTAAAATATTAACAAACGATAACATATTTTCTGATTTTGTAGTGATCATTAATTTACTAATTAAAATTGAAAGCAATTTTAGTTCTACTTTAATATCGTAATGTAATCCAATATTTATAAAAGATATGGCACGAGCAAGATGGAAACTGATAATTTTAAGATACCTTTGAGGAAGAAAACAGTCAAATATTTTATCTTTTAATTTATTAGCTACGCGATTAGGTAACGAGATTAAAATTTGCACTGTTTTTTGCCATGTTTCATTAAATTCTTCTTCTTGTATTACGTTTTGAAATTGACATTTGCATGCATTTACTATTACAGAAAACAAAGAATCACTTTTCACTAACTGTTCCAAAATTATCGAAATAGTAAAAATATTTCTCTCATTTTCTGTTTCTTTCAAAGCAAAAACTAAAACAGTTAAAGATTCAGCTAATATTGGTAATGTAGCACCATCAATAATCATTAATTGTTGAAGTATTGGATCTAAAGTATTTCTTTGTAATGGCCAATTATGATCAAATTTTTTGATAATTTCTTCTAAAATTTTTCCATGTAACATAGAATCAATTTCTAAATTAAAATCAAGATTGCAGTAGTTTTGTGGACTAAGTGGACCTGGTAAAAATTTAACGTATTCAGAAATATATGATTTCAGTTTTTCCAAGCTATTATAACTTTTGATAGGACCCATGGAACATAATTCTTCCAAAAGTCGAATTGCAGCATATTTTGAAAGATTTTCAGCTGAAGTGATGCTTTTTTCCATCTTGGTTGCTGCAAGGAAAGACTTTCTTGGGAACATTACATTATCTTCAAATATATTTTCAATATTAAAACACGAACAAAATTTTATAACAAAAATTATTTTTTTCAAATTAGAAAAAAAAAATTTGTAAATTTAAAAAAATAGAAAAAAATAGTTTTCTAAGTAAAAATATTTTAAAACTTCAATTTTATGATACGTAATACTAAAATGTATATTATCAAAATTTGATATATACATTTAAATATTTTTTTTGTCAATGATTAAGTATTTAGTAGTCAACCAAATAGTGATTAGTATTACTAAATCATAAAATCATAGTTACATTTATATTAGTAAATAAATAACATATATTTACCTCCATGGCTAGTTGTGGCAGATGTTGAACTCATATTCAAAAACAGATTAGTATTATTAGTATTGTTTATTCGCCTATCCATAGATCCAGTACTCAAAGAATTTAAGCTATCTAAATCTGATAAAAGATCTGTATTTGAAGTTGCTATAAAAAAAATTATTTAAAATAATAATATATAATAATTAAAATAATAATATATAATAATTGAAAATGAATGAATAATAGTGTATAATGTACCTGTATTATTGTTCAATGATTGCTGATCACTAAGTGGTTGTAATGTATCAAATAGATTACTACTCATATTAGGATTTTGAGAAAGTGTATTTGTAGGAGGCATAGTTGTAAAAGAAGACGTATTTAATGATTGGGCATTGATAAACATCGGATTATTTACATTATCTGTTATTGAATTAACATTTAGTATTGTTGTGCCTACTAGATTAACTTGTGTCTGTGGCAGTTGTGGCTGCATTGGTGAATTAGATATTGTAACAGAAGAAGTAAAAGCTGATGTAAAATCTGCAAATTCATCATTGCTATCTTTCGTTTTCATTGTAGGACTGCCAAACGCACTAGTAAAATCTCCAAAATCTGCATTTGCATTCTGAATTTGTACATTAGGTTGAGTATTTGCTCTTGGATTAAAATCATCATCATCATCATTATCATCATTATCAACAACAACAATCGATTTGGAATTGTTCTCATTTTGAGAATCAAAAATATCATTTAAAATATCATTTTTGTTCTTATGTTTAATAGGTAAAGAATTATTTTTTGATCCAGATATACCATTCTGTAAATTTAAGTTGGAATTTTCAATTTAAATTAATAATCTCTTTTATGTAATGTTTCTTTACTTACATTAGATTGTTCTCTTCCATAATTTGCTGCAGCCCCTAAATCTACTTTTTTAATAGTTCTTGTTACTCTTGCTGGTGAAGCATTTGTTGAAGTTATAGATGTTATAGCAGTTTTATTAATGCGATCTATATTATCCATTGTATCTCTGTATTCTCTTCCTCCTCTTTTTGGGCTGGGATGAACATCATTATCGGAATCTTCTCTCTCGCCATCATCACTATTACATAAAAATGAAAATAAACATTAAGTAAACAATAAATATTAAGGATATTTGGTTGTTATTAACGAAAACTTATATTTACCTATTATTTGTATCCTCAAAACCTTTTCCTCTACTGTCACGATCCCAATCATTATAAGTATCTGTATTAGTTTTATCCCATTTTAATCTATCTGTCCACCTATCCCCTCCGCCAAATCTTACACCCATTGCTTCACTTGATAAACCTACATATTTGTCTTTATTTTTCTTAGCTTTTTTCCTCTCTTCTCTTAATTTATCATCATCCTGAATGAAATCAATTAATTCTCTGACTTTGTGCCTAATATTTATCCCTTGATCTTTTCCAAATTCATCAATACAAGTATAATTTTCTAAAGACCTAAGATCATAAATATGTTCTCTAGATGATGTGACCACTCGTTCTGATCCATTACGAACTAGATAATTCAACAACAGCAAAGACTAAAAACAAGAAAATACATATTATTATTTAAATAAAGATATTAGTAAAAATTTTATAAAAATAAAAAAATATAAATATTGATATCATTGAATATAAATATACTATTAATTTTTATTTTTTATTTTTGTTTAAATTTATAACGTAATTTTCACAAAAAATTTTACATAATTTAAATATCTTAAGAAAATTTTGTCATTAAAATATTTATTTATTTACTCAGTAACGTAAATTAAATATATATAGTAGCAAAAAAATTTACCTTGTACGTTCGACGCCAATTTCGTTTATTTTCTTGCAACATCCTTTTCCACAACATGGACATTACTTCAGGAAATTGCTCGTATGTGAATGTAGCTTGAGCCAGTTCTTGCATCATTGCTCCTAAAGTAATATATACAGTAAAATTAATTTCGCTATATGTCAACAAACGTTAAAAATCAGCATAAAATTATAATACATTTAAAAAACTTTTGTACAAGAAAATACGTAAAATAATGTATTATCAATATATTATGTTATAAATATATTATATTATATTATAAATATAATTTTTCATTATTTTGCTAGTTATTCGCTAATATATATATGTGCGTGCGCGTGCGTGTGCGCGTGCGTGTGCGTGTGCGTGTGTGTAATACATACATATACATTAGCGAATAACTAATAAAATAATTAATAATAAATAAAAATTAATATTATTTATTACATAATAAAATGCATAAATGATCAAATAGAGAAGTTTATAACATTTTTATTAAAAATATTTTAACTTTTGTAAAAGTGAAATTCCAATATATATAAATTAAATACTATAATAAATTAAAATTAATACGAATTATTAAGAGCGAAATTGAAATGATCAAAAATTAACTTTTTATTCAATTCTTAATAATTAAAAGTTATATAATATTATTATTAATAATTACAACATACAATTATAAAAAATTATACAGAAATAAAATTTAAAAAACCTATTTTTTTCATTTTAAAAATAATTATTTATGTATATTTTATAGAGCTCCTTGTGTGTAAAAATACTACACTACCAATAAAAATAAAACTGAATCAATAATTATTGTTTTACTTTTATAACCATTAAACCTTACTATCATAATTATAACTTATAATTAATAATTTAATTTGATCATTTACAAATATTCTGTGTGTTACTGTGCATCATAAAGTTCGCTGTAATTATAACTAAATTAAATTATTACCTTAGAACAGATATAAAACAGATATAATTTAAACATTTATACCTGTTGGACCCCAAGCATCATCATTTGTTGCCTCTCGAACTTTAGCTTCCGTTTCTGTGTAGTTCATAACTACATTGGTCCTGTGGAATTACGTTTTATTTTCATTAACATGTATAAACATACAATAATGGCATATATATTGATGTATTAATTTCCAAATAGATTGTATGAAATATTATATACATGACTATGAAATGAATATTATCATTTTTAAAGTAAAATTACTTTCACACTAGATAGTGTGAATACCTGTAATTGCGCAATATTTTTACGCCTCTGCTTGCACACAATACTTTTCTGTTTTCAATTTTCAATTGATTAATTGTACAGAATTCTGATATTATTATTATAATCAAAGATTGTTTTCATAAAATGCAGTTCATTATTGCAAGTGAAATTAATAAAGATAAAATTGATTATCAAATCAAGATGCACACACACATTTTTTACAAAATAATTTTTTACGCTATTGAAATGCACGATACATACATGTTTCAATATAATCTTTAATTTTTCAATCGTTATAGATGTACACAACTAGCATTAAAAATCTCATTTATCTACTTCTGAATTTTTTTCTGAATGAAAGACGATAATGCAGCTTAAATTTCTCGGATTCATTTTGAAATCAAAAGTACCATTGAAAGTCGATCTTATCACGGTTTTGTTGAATACATAGTACGTATGTGTATTAATTTAATATATTTTTTTGTTTCTATCGATTTATTCAACAGAAACAAAAGAACTAACACAAATGTTCGATTATGTAATAACTTTATTCAACTTTTAAGATATCTATATAGAATTATTCGAGACAAAAATTTAGATATAAAAATATAACATTTCACTTCATATGATAAAATGTGATATATTTATAAACGTATACAATTAACAAATGATAAAAGTGAAGGACACAAACGTAAAATAATAACTTGGAAACCACTATGACGACGAATAATTCATTTATTGTTATTAAACGTTTATAAAAGTATTTAACATAATAATCTGGCAAAAAATTAACAGGATAATCAACATATTTTTCTCTATAATAAATCTTTACCTCCTATAAATTTAATAATTAAACTCATATCAATATTTCTTGGTTAATAAGAAAAAAAATAAAAAATAAAAAACATGAATTGCCTAATATTTTAAAAATCATGAGTACATGTACATATGTCATTTAAATAACAATCATGCTTGGAATCAGACATCTTTGTATATATATAGTCATATACAGTTACAGTTTACATTTGTATTCAGAAAGAGTTGTTAGAGATAATAGTGTCCTTCCGCTTCTCGATTTTCATAGATCGTAAAAAAATCTCATATTTTCGATCATAATATCATAAGTTAGCCTGGAATCACCTCAAACAAATAATACATGTAAACGATAATAATGTATAGAAACTATTATCTAGCGTTGCAGGAAAAGCAACAAAAGCGAAGAATCAGAAGTATAACATAAAAACGAATAGATACCACTAAGTGTTTGAGAACCACTATATATTCGATTCGATGTAATAACGATAACTTACACTTCATAGTTACGCAGGAAAGAAAAAGAAAAAGAAATATAACATTTTAATAACGATGTAAATTTCCTATAAATATTTTACATACGCATTGAATACAACTCAATGAAAGCAAAACCCAATAATATGAAAATCATGTAGAATCTGACACTCTTTCGAATAGAACAAGGTAGAAAAATGATGAATTAATAAATAATTTATAAACTTGATGCCATGAAATTTTTTCTATCGATATTCAGTAACAGTTTTTATGTAATTCTATACAACAGATAATTATTAATGCGATGTGCCCCTACTGTTACGTAAAATGATTTTACGAACAAAATTATATAATTCTATTGCAATATATTATGATATAAATATATCATATTATAATAATATAATATAATTATATAATGTATTAATTTCCTTTTTTCAAATATGCAAAACTTTCTCAACGGGTAGTTTCACTTATCAAGCAGAATAACCTGCTCGTGAGATAAGAATAGCTTATCCTTTAATTCACTGTTGTAATAAAATATTGTCTTTTTTCTTGTACTTTTTTTATTAAGTAAAAAAAAGAAACAATTTTAATGACATTAAAGATTGACCCATTTAAAATATAAAAATATAAGAGTAAAAACCGAGAAAAAAATATTTAATTTGAATCATAATTGCAAACGATACATTCATATAAAACTATTTTTCGTTAACAAATAAAAATATGTATAGTAGACACGTTATGTAATGAAAGATATATCATTAATGCGCTTTATCGTAATATCTTTCCTAAAAGATTTTTTTTCTTTTCTTTCCTCAAAAGAAATTTATATTCAAAAATATATATAATGACAAAATATATAAACTGATAAATATCACAAAAAATGCAAAAAATAGTAATAACAATAAAAAAAAATATCAAATAAATATTAAATTACTCACTTATTGTGAATGAAACGAAAGAAAAACGTTTATTTTATCCTTTCATAGAGACGTACATTATTTTTTTGCCATTCTACATAATTTGTCATTGCGCAATTAAAGTTTACATCCTATTAAGTAAATAAATATGTTCTGCAATTTACGTGTGTGATACAACATATTTGTCTATTACGAAAATATTGTTAGGGAAAAAGAGTTCGGCAGAGAATCTTTTATTTACTTTCCATAAATACTCGAGAGAAGAAATGTTTAATAAATATGACGCATGTTCACGATGATAGACGAATGATGCGCTAAACAATGTAGTGACTATCAACAAACGTGGAATTGTAGATAAATGAAAAATCGTACAGCATATCGAAAGAAGTAGAGTGGAATGCGTTGAAAAAAGTAAAAGCAAGGTTAGATCGCATGTAACTGATTTAATTGTACTTACGCCTTGTCCATTAACTCTCGCACTTTCCACATGTTCATCATCGTACTTTATATTCCTCGTTGATTATAATACGGGTTTTTTCACGTGAAAACTTACACCGATAAATGTTTACCAGCTGTTTTTGGAAGCATTTGATATAGCGACGGCGACGACGAACGAACGTCACCAGGCGGTAGCCATGTTATCCCTTCCACGTTCCATTGAACTAACAATCGTCACAGGTGTTTTACGTTTGCCAACTTCATTTTTTGTTACCACGAGTCCTGTGTAATATTTTTAGTCTTCCTACAATATTATATGGCCATCGATAATCAAAGAAATCCTCGAATCATGAATCATTTGAACGATCAAAAAGAGCTAATCGGCTTTATCAGGCTATTTATATCTAATGGATCTAATATATGTTTACCTTGACAAATTATAGGACATCGATTAATGTTATTTGGCTAATTGTCGACTATAATTTGTTTAATGATTGTATCTAATTATTTAAAATAGGATTGTTATTCTTCATGCTCTGATGCGCTTGTATTTAAATATAAGATTTTTTTTGAACTATTGCCAACTGATTTAGAAACTGTCAATAATTAATTAACGATACAGATAATATTTACATATATGTAACAATTAATATGTCATTAAATTGAAAGAAATATAAAAACGAAATATTTAAATTAACATTTACTATCGCAAACATTTTGTAAAATGTTTAGAAATAAGTGTTTTCTTGACATAATGAATAAAAACTAAATATTGTAATTACATTGTTTTTCTGTTGACATTAAATTTTTAACATTTGTATATATTTATTTTATGCATAACCAAAAAAAGACTCAAACATTTGCAAATCTTATTAAGATATTACAAATGATATCTTTTTAATGCAATTTAAGAGAATATATTGAGATTTAATATAAATATAAATTAGTCAATTGAAAATAATAGCTTTCAAATATAAATATGTTATAAAACAATTTTTCGTTTCTATATTTGACGTTTAATCAAAATAATCTTTTTAATATTTTTAGAAATATCAAAATTTGAACACAAAATCATCTTTATTATGCAACATTAAATTTTGTTTATATCATTAATAAAAAATGCATTTAATTAAATTATTCATCTTTTATCATTGTTTATTTTTACAAAGTGAAATTTATTATATTTTATGTTTTGTGTATAACACCAGATGGTGCTAAAGAATAGATCTAGTTTTCTTACTACTTCCTTACTATAAGCATCTACAAGGTTATTACGACTTTGTGGTAAATATACTAGTTGGATTGGCTGGAAGAATACATAGAAGAATACGAATGAAGGAAGACATTATTGCGTTATGATTTATCTTTTATGTTGCAATTTTATTATTTTAATTACATTGTAGAAAATGATTTGTAAATGCGCGTGCCTGAACATGTCACTTGTAATAAAACAGGAGTCATTCAATCAAAATGAAAGTAACTGCCGTTAATGAAACGATAACGAGCATATGTATAAAATTTAAAGATGTCAGAACGTGTTTAAATTGTCGTTATCGCGGAATTGACAATGGAAGATTTTAACGATGGTGTGGATGGTAAATTGGCTTTTAGAATGCGAAAAGTCAATCCAGAGCAATTTCACACTCTCGTCAAAATGCATCTATCATTTGAATTAGACCTTAATACCGAAGAGTAAGATAATAATTAATGTTATTTCAAATTTGAATTTGAAAGTTGATTTTACAATTTGATTCATTATTTGCTGAAGTAAACTTTATAAATCTTAAAATTGTTAACAGCAATGATTGCATCAATGAAAAGACGAAGCTGAAAAAGTGGAGTCTTCTAAGTTTTTCAAAGAAACCTAAGTCAACAATTAATTTACAAAAAGGGATTGAGGGGGTTAGCTTATCCGAAGATGGGATAAATCAAGTGAAACAGTTAATAGAATACTTGTCTAAAGAACAAAGTAAGTAAAAATGTAACTATTATACAAACTTGCATTATTTGAAAAATATTTAATTGATATTTTTATGTCCAAAAAATTTGCAGGCATTATACAAGAAGGAATATTTCGACGTACTGGTAAATTAACAAGACAACAAGATTTAAAAAATGCATTGTATCAAGGCATTCCATTGAATCTTAATGATGGCCGATATAGTGTACACGATTGTGCATCAGTATTAAAAGGATTTTTGGCAGATTTACAAGAACCATTGTTATCAGATTTGCATTACCCTACACATTGTCAAATTGCTGGTAAAAAAAGTTAACTAAGTTATATTTAATTTCTTTATTATTATTTTTTTTATTTGAAAGTGTATTTTTTATTAATTATAGAGTTATGTAGTTCTGATGTAAATGGAAATGATGCAAGATTATTAAGATCTCTGCAATTGATTTTATTACTTCTACCATCCATAAACAGAGTTTTACTTAAGTGTGTTTTGAATCTTTTAAATAAGACAGCTAGTTTTGAATCTAATAATAAAATGAATTGTGATACCCTTGCTACACTTTTTACACCTCACTTAATGTGCCCAAGAAAACTTTCACCAGAAGCTCTACATATCAATTCTCAAAATTTATCATGTTTAGTTGCTTTTATGATTAAAAAAGAAAAAGAACTATTTGAAATTCCACCAAAATTAGCTACAGATATCAGAGCATATTGGGTGGAACAAGAAAGAAAATTACTGAGTCCTAAAAATGTAGATGTAAGTTTTTCTTTTTTTTTCAAAACTGTTAAATGTTAATAACTATTAATTTAAGTATTTATTTATTGCAGTTAAATGAATCTATACCAGATACAACAGGTACAGCACACACGGTATTCAGTTTTGTAGATCATAAATTAACAGCAAAGGCAAATTCTACGCAAGATACTCAGGCAGCATTAGCACAACTTTATGCTCATATACAAGCTATGCCAGAATCAGCTAAAAAACGCAGACTTGTAAAACAATTTAATAAAGAAAATGGTCAAGGCACACCTAGACAAGTTAAGCATTTTCGAACTAAAAGTCTTGGAGATTCAATTAAAAAGCACATATTCCAGAAAAAGATTTTGGGACACAAAAAATTTGATATTAATATAGGTTGCAATATCACTAGATCAAGTAGTGAAGAAAATATATTATCATCGGTAAGATATATGCAATATATTTTCTATAGTTAATATTTTTCAAGTTCATAACAGCATGTTAATTCTATAACATGTAATTACAATATTTATAATAGCAGTCTATAATTAATATATTTTATTTGCATGTTTTTAATTACACAGAATCTAGAAAAATCATTACTTCAAACAAAAGTATTACTTAGCAAATCAGACGATGAGCTTAGCATAGAAAACTATGATACAAATAATGATAGTCTTCTTCATACTAAACATATTAGTAATAGTACTGGTAGTCTTAATACTCCTAAATTAAGAAGTTATAGAGATAAGAGAAAGGCTATATTGATGAAATTTGTAAATATAAAAGAAGAACAAATGGACGACGTATATCATGATTGGGATATAAATAAATCAGATAAAGGATCATATATAGATGAATCTATAAATTCGATGTCAAGTAATGCAAACATATCTCTGCAAGATTTTAATAATGAAGAATTAGCAAGAGATAATAATATTGCAATTAATACTGTTAGATTATCTAGACAATTCAGTGAACCACCACATATATATTCTTCTCAAACTACTTTGAATGAAATCAGCCAAAATGAATTATTTAAACAAAGTTCAGAACCTAAAATTTCAGTATCAGGAGCAATTGGAGAGAATGCATCTATAATTAAGTGTAGCAATGACAACAAGAAAACGGTGGAATATTCAAAAGTGGGATCATACACTGAAGATGCATGTGTTCATATATCTCCTATTGTAAAAAATAGATTTTGGAATGTATATGTTACCCATACATCAACGCCATCAAATTTATTACGCAAAAGCTTAGTTACTAATGATTATGTGTTAACTCCTATTACTAACAATGATAAAAGCATGAGTCCAATTACACAAAGCACTACTAAAATGACAAAAGCTATGCAGGTATGCATTTATTATGTTATGTTATTTCTAACATTATTATTTTGTTTTTTATAATTGTTTATAAATTGTTTATATTTAGATATATATTTTTTATATTATTTATATTTACATATAAATTTGTAGTAATTTCATAATATTTTACATTTATTACAGGAAACTATGATGACACCACGATCTAGAAAACCAGTAATGATGGTTTCTGGATCAAATCTATGTACTCTCGCTTCTGTTAATGATAATTGGAATCAACAAAGTATATCTAATGATATACGTGAATCAAATTTTGATATTATTGGTCCAATGAATTGTACTTCAATTCCTGAAGAACCTCAAAAACCTAATAGCACAAACAGCGAAATTTTATATAATGAAATTATTGATTTCGAGGACAAAGAAAATTTAGACAAAAATGCAATGGAAAAAGGAATATTCGTTACATCACTTGCAGATGACTGTTATGTAATTAAACAACAAAGTACCATGTCTATAACAAGCACATTTAGAGAATATTTATTGTCAAGAAGTGTATTAACTGCTAGTCCCGTTGATCTCAGTTTTTCGTCGCGTACTGGAGATTTCGAACAATCAGAATCCGATTTAAACATCTTAAATGAGAATGGCCTTTCTGAAAGCTTACTTTGTTGTTTAAATGGAAATCAACCAGAATCTGATACTTCTGGTATTGCATCTGGTAGTACTAATAGTGTGAATTCGTTGGAAAAGAATGAAGAAGTAACGAGTTCACCAAGAAAACGGGCAACTAGTTTACAGCGTAATGATTCTAAAAAATCAATAAAAGAATCTAGAACATTAAGTAATATACGAGGACAAGGTTTCAAGAATAAACAATTAAGCGAATCAACATTAAATTCTGCGAAAATAAAAGACACATTTCAAGAAACTTCATTTTAACATATTTATAATTTGCAAAAACCGACATGTTTAAATATATTGTAGTTTAATAACACATTAACTTCTTTATTTTTGTGTAAACTTTTTCTCTTTAATAATACTTTTACTTTGAAATAATATAAAAACCTATTATATCAATAGGTTTTTGTTAATGGTATAAAACAAAATTCCGAAATTTAGTTTTATTATCTAACTTTTTATTTTAAAACTTTCATTACTTCTGTATTTTTATAATAAAAAAATTGGTACATTAATATATGATACCTTTAAATTAATAATATTTATATGGTGGACAATTTTGTATTAAAGGATAATTCATTTAATTTATATGCTGTCCTAAAGTTTATACATTATATATTTTGTTAAATTATTCATACATATATGAATAAACTTTGTGTATAAAAAAAACAAATGAAAGTTTTTATACATTTACATTTACTATAGATATATTTCAAAATAATGATTAATAATTCATGTTTGAAAAATATATAAAATTATACTTTACTATATTATTATATATTATATTTCTCTTATTATATTTTTATATATTAAATATATTAATATATAATATATATTTAATATACAGTCTATATGATTAGTTTTATTATTATATCTAATTATCATACTTCAATTATTATACATATCTTTAGATGGAGTAACGGAAAATTATGTATCACTGATTCAACAGTGATATTAATCTGTTTGAAAAAATTGCTTAAAATTGGATTTCAACTTGAAATTCGAAATCAAACTTTTTAGAGTTAAAAAAAACTTATTAAGAAAATCATCTAAAACTATATACACAATCAAATAGTACATGAAATATTGCAGTTAATCTTAAAATAACTATACGATCTTAGATTAGTTTCCAATTGTTTATTTTAAAATTGTTTATCTAATTGCTTTCTATGTGGCAAAATATTTTAAATGGTGTCGAAGAACACATGATTTGGTGACACCATTATTAAAAGGTAAAGTACGATTCCGTTTCGAAAAAAAAAATTAAAGAAAGAAAATTCTTTTAAATTGAAGAAAAGAAATTAATACTAGTAATATCAGATTATATTCTTTTTGATATGTAGCATTCTTTCAGAAGTTTTGTTTCATTGTTAATAGCATGCTATTTATTTTCTATCTGATTATGAAATTTGTGAATTTTATATTGTAAATCAATTTATATGGTGAATAATATCAGTTTAAGAACTAATAGAATTAATACATACGTTGATTGTGATTTAACGAAATTGAAGCTTTTCATAAAATAAGAGCGGTAACACTCGCAGTTACATCTTAAAATCATTTTTCAAGAGAAAAATGGTTCATTTGCGACTCACGGTTTTGAAGTTTTTTATACAAAAACAGAATTGAGCTTGACATCGACATACATTGAATTTCAAGAAAAGGTAAATTTTGCGGCAACTTTTTTTTTTAACAAATCATTAATCCAGAAATATGGATTACTCTGATATATAATTTTCTGACATCTTGTACAGTACAATTTCCTTAAGACTTGTAGTTATTTACATGTGAATTTCATCAATTTTTATAATTTTTAAAGTTAGTACACTAACATAATAAATATTAATTTATTTTGGTAAAATAATCTTTTATAAATAATAAAAAGAAGAATACAATAACTTAGAAATCATTTTATTAATACATTTATATATTTAACACATTTTTTGATATACAAAAGTACAATATAATATATATCGTACAGATTTAAATTCATTTCATGTCATTAATACTCAAACAATAATATATTTAATATGTAGAAACAAATATAAAAGAAAACTTAATTGCCAAAAAATTATAAAATAATACATTTTTTATTGAATATTATCTACTATTTAAATTAAGTTTTATACACAGAAGTAGTAATAGTACAATTGCATTAGAGATGATTCTACATGAAAATATAAATAAAAAATATGGTACAAAACTTTTTCGTCCGAGATCTCGTTTTTGAAAAAATTGAGTTTGAAAAGTCATAAGAATCAGAACAAGTTGTTCAATCCAAATGTTGAAAATGTTATGTAATGAAAATAAAGAGATTGTGCAGTACCGTGATAAATTAAAAAGCATTGAACCAAGTTACGTTTGCAGCAAGAGGATGACATTTCCAATAGTACTTGTAATACAATAAAAAAATGAGTAATTTGCAAAAATCAATTGTGTTTTTAATTTTAATTATAGCTTCTGTTCAATTTTCAATAGACAGAAAGAACCAAGGACAGAATAGTACGATAGTAAATTTTACTGTCATATAAATACAGATTTTCTCAAAAATAAAGCTTCAGATAAAAAAATATACCAAATTTTTTGTTTATTTTTTCAGGTCACCACTATTCTAGTTGTACTACTCACGACCCATTCTGTACACTAAATTTTCTAAATAAAATTGTTGTATCATGAAATGGATTTATACACTTTTATCAAAATATATTTTGTAAATTTATTAAACATGTAATATATAAATAATATTTTACACATGATTTCATCAAATCAAATCTCTTTTTCTACTGTGTGTGTATTCGTCTTTATTTTTAGTTTGAAATACAAGAAAATTATTGAAACAAGAATTCTTTATACAAAACAAGATATATAAAACTGATTGTAGAAAAATATACAATTGCTAGAAATCTGTAAATGTAATATATATGTATATATTATATGTATATAATATGTATTATATGTAATATATATTACGTACTACAGTTGGTAAAATACTATGTATCAGTTATAATAGATTTCTATTTAAATATAATTTGTATACAATAGAAATTTGAAGATCTTTAAAGTATGATACAATTATAATGCATACATTTTCCACATTAAATACCAGATTAATGTAATAAAACTAAAACTATGTAAATTCTCATATTATTGACATCTCACTATTATCTCATAGTTTTATAAAGAAATTACAGAATATAAGTAATAATTAATTATTATTCCTATCTTTGCAATTAGATATACTCACATTTCACAAGTTGTCATTATTATCAAAAAGAAAATGATGTGTAACATGTATCATATACTTCAGAATTATGTGAAGATGTAGATGACAATGTATTAGTAGTCAAGGATGTAGATATAGGTCAGAACATATCATCATGACCCATATCTGGTATGTATGATAAACCTCGTTCTTTCAAAGTTTTATTTATTAATCGTTTCTGATCTTGTTTTAATTCTTGTTCTCGCCTTTGTGCATCTAAGATATCATCAACAGATACTTCAGTCAATGGTAAATCTCTTTCTTTATCTCTGTCCTATAATAGAAAATTGTTTGAGAAAACTAATACACATAATAAATTAAATAAAAATATTTAAATAACATAATTTTTGTCACAAAGATATTACAATTTCTCCCAAAAGAACAACATTTTCTCCTCTGACAATAAAAATGCCTCTTGGGATGTCTCCATATTCTTTGCCAACATGAATTCTTTCAATTGTACGATGAAGCACAATATTAGCAAATTGATCAACACTTCTAAGATATCCAATTAAAGTTCTGCCATCTCTTAGTAAAACCATAAGTTTTTCTAAACCAGAATTATATATAATATATCATAATAATGAAAATAACTTTTACCGAAATAAAAAGTAAAATAAACAAATTTTATCAAAATTTTAATTATTTACATGAGTTTAAAAAAAATAATAAATATCATACGTTTAAATAAAATTTTCAATGATAAGGAAAACATTATATTGTATAATAAAATGTGCATACTTTTATATATATAATGTTTATAAAAATTATTCAAAATTAATTAATTATTAAAAATGTGATGACACGCTAATATAACCTAACGAAATACAATTATAAATACGTACTGTCAAGTTCTTCTAGGAGAGACGCCGTTCCTGGCAAAATATTCATTTTGCAATTTCTTCTATTTTCAACGTAAATAATTCTCAAACTAAAACAAAAATCTTATACGCCAACTTAACCTGTAGTAAAATGTAAAACTAAAATCATTTCGCTTATTCGTCGACAATCGTTTGGATTATTTTAACTTGTTTTTTTTTTAACTAATAACTGTTATTATCGAATTAGTAATATCGGATTTATTTAATTACAAAATTTATTTAATTAGAAGACTAAAATAACGTAATTGTAATCATTACTTTCATATTTATTTAAAAAATCTACACAAGTCGATATACACACATATTTTGGAGATTTTATTACATGTATACATATATGTAATGTAGTCGTAATGAGGTAAAATGTGTTGTTAATTTGAACTATTTGAACTAAAGAAACAATATATCATGTTTAACAATATTATAATATTATTAACCTTCTACAATGGCTACATTGTACATAAATAAATGATTGTAATATAAGAAAAATCAAAAGAATATAAAATAATTGTATAGTTTTACTGTAAATATGATAATAGTTAATCTACATTTTTTAAATAAAATTTGTTTATTATGTAAAGTTTATTTAAAATAAGATCCGTAAAAGATAGTGTTAAACTACACATACATATATAAATGTAATTTAAACGAAATTTTGTAATTACGAAATTTGTATTTTTTAAACTACATTTTATATACTCTTTAAAATTAATATATATTATTTATATATAAATTTAATATATATGTTTGTAATAATTTTAATATTTAACTTCATTTAATAATTTTATTTATGATGTTACAAATAATGAAATTCAAATTTTCTAAAATTATTATACATAAAATGAATAAAAAACTAATTAAAAAAAGTACATTTATAAATTTAAATATAATGCTTTTATACATTATGTGTTTAATAATTTTAATTATATATGTTTAATTATTATGATTTGAATAATAATTAACCAGCTAACCGGGAACAAAAAAGAGTAAACTCGTCATCCAGTTTAATAGTGTGCTGGATGTTTTTTTTATTTTGGGATCTCTTATTTTTTTACATATCGTCAGGATAAATTATGTTTCACATTTAAAAAGACTAAAATTGACTTTATTGATTTGTTTTCATTAAATTTGCAGAAACTTTTAGTAAAGAAACTATTTGATTAATAAGTTAATATGATTTAATATAATGACTGATTTTAATATACATTTCCAAATTTTATAATTAATATTAACAATCATGTAAGTATATACTTTGGATTGTAGACTTGTATTGAAAAAATTATCGTTTGATACTTTATAATTTAGATTAATAATATTTTAGTCACTTTAATATTGTTTAATAAATAGTAATAACAATGTAATACGTATAATTTCTAGAATTACTGGGTACCGATATATCTATATAGATCTACATAACCTTAGAAATGAAGAAATTTTTTAAAGGAAGATTTGTTCAGCAGTTTTTACCATTTATAATACTCATTACAGGAGGTTCATTTGTTATTCGGGAATTTGTAGGCCTAAAGTATGTACTTCAATGTTGCATTAAAGTTAAAACTTATTAATTTAATTATTTTTATCTTTTCAGATATAAATATCCAAAAGTTACGTCACACGATTTAGATGTAGAAATTAAGAAAAAAGGTATTGAAATGAAAAAGCCTCGTACTCTCGAAGAGGAATATGAGATAATAAAAGTAAGTAAACTTCGATTAAAGGACATTAAATATATGAAAAATATTATTTTTTCCATGATGAGAAAATTGAATTATTTCAACCTAAAATTGTGTCACAAATTCTTTTTATTAATGTTTGAAGTTGACTGCATAAGTTGCTACTTCATTCGGCTCTAATCTATATTCTTATACATTCGCTTCGAGTACAATGTTGTACGTTTAAAATGGGGTTCGAATGGATTTAATTACTACCGTCTAAATATTAATGTTATCGTTTGAACTGAAATCCACATTCCTAAATATTAATTTTTATCAATCATCTTTAGGAAAAATATAAAATTTGAACTATTCTTTTAACAAATAATATTTATTAATAAACTATATCATAATATTTAAGAAATTTATAATTTTTATCAAATTATAGATTTATAATTTTTGTCAATTATACATATACAATTGTATGTTTGTTAAAATTAGAAACAAGAGCATGCTATTTTATATGTTTACAAACGAAAAATGTAAATAAAGTTAATATTTATATTGATAAATACTTATATATAAAGCACATGCGTGTTAGATCTCTAGAAACAATTGAATAAAATTATATTGTAAAAATTTAGTAAATTATGCGTGTTAAATCTCTAGAAACAATTGAATGGAATTATATTGTAAAAATTTAGTAACTTATAAGAAAATTAGTAACTTGTAAGAAAAATATTACTGTTATTAAAAAAATATTATGGTTGTATTAACATATTAAATAATCATAAAAAATGTGCTTTATACATATATTTACAAGTTTGCTCGATATAGTCATAATAATATTTAACTTCATGTTTATAGACTTTGGATATTGATAATTGGGAAAATATTCGTATATCACGACCATGGGACGAATCAAATGTAAATAATTGAGATTTTACTTAGAAGAAATTTTCACTTTAAGAAGAAAAAGAACATATGTACATGTCTATATGTATATAGTATTTATAAAAAATTATCGTAGGGTACTATAGTTATAATAAAGACTGCATTAAAATCTTTTGAATTTCCTTCATACATATGTCTTTGTAATAATAAATAATTCATAAATTGTTATTACAGAAAGTTGTAGCATAGTATATATGATTTACATCAGTAATTATCCTGTGTTACAGATTGTAATTCTATAAATAAATAGTATAATTAATTAAATTAAGAAAAATTTCAAAAGTTTTAGCATGTTAAACTTACTTTTTTTTTCAAATCCATAAGTACTTAATAAACTTTGTTGTCTTTGTACTGAATACAACTGTTGGCTTCGACGTGTACTATTTGTAGACTAAAAAAACATATGTGTATATATGTATTTATATTAAAAATAAATTAATTAAAACAACTACTAAAATATTCTTGATTATATTTTAAAATTATTTTTTTCAACTTTAATAAATGATATCTGATATTATGCAAATTATCACTTATAAAATAATAATACTTACCATACGAGAATTTGAAGAATTTTTATTTTTATTTTTTTTTGTTCTATTACTTGACTGTACAAGTACTTTTGTATCAGACCATAATCTACTATTTGAAATATTTATATCTCCTTGTTGAACTAAGAAGTCGGAATCTATGTTAAATTCTAATGATGTTAATGAAGTATTTATATTGTTTAATTCATTTGTATTATTATTTTTTATATTTCCATCCATTGAAATATCTAAATGTTCTAATTGTGATTTTCCTGAATCACAATTAGAAGTGTTTGAAGTTTCAACATTTTTGCATTCATTTAATATAAATAAAGTATTATGTTCTTTATCAATATCGATACAACATGAATCCTTTTTCAGTTCATTACTTTCCATTAAAAATTGTAAATCAATATTGCTTGCATTATTTTTATCTGTTTTCATTTCTTTTTTTTCTACTAAAACTTCATTTGAATTCATAACTGAACATATTTTATTATCATTTATTGAAATATTATTTCTTTGACTAATATCCTTAGCAAAAAATTTACTCTCTGTGACAGTTCCTTCATTTATAATTGTTCGCCTAATATGCATTACATTTCTTCCCTTCATTCTACTTTTACTTGTACACAAAAGACTTGGGGAAGTTTTGGTAGTAGATGAGTATTTTGAAAATTGATTTTTTTTTCTAATTAAAACAGGAGATACCTCATCTTCACTAGGAGTAAGATTATTTATATCTGAGTCATTTTCAACATCCATTGTATTTGTAGATTTATATATATCTAATATTTCTTTTTGATTTAATTGTTCATATTCTATAATAATATTTATGCAATTTATATATATACTTAATATACATTTAATTATTATTATTAATAAATATATACTTAAATTATTTAGATATAATAGTTATTATTATATTATCATTTATAATAATATTGTAAAATAAAATAAATTTCATACCTGAATTATCTTGTTGTCTCATAAAAATACATTTTTTTAAACGATTTGTTTGAAGAACTGCTTTTGACTTAACAGTACACCAATCCATGAGATCCTTTTTTTGAGAAGATCTTTGCAAATGATTTTGCATTAATTTATATTCTTTCGACCAAATACTAATATGTCGAGAAAGTCCTGTTTTTTGTGCCCATGTATTGCATTTATTAACTTCATTCTATAAAATTCCACATTTGATAATATTCAATGTTTAATATCTATTATGTGTACTTACGTATTTAATATCTACTTCGTATTAAAAAAAATTAAGTTTTTTGAAATAATATTTTATTAATATTCTTATATCTTTAAACAATATTTACCCTTATTTGATCAGGATCAAAATTATGAAGCATTTTTAGAGTAAAAGGATCACAGTTTCCAAGTGCAAGCTGTAATGCTGTGTCTGGATCTATTTCTGTACCAGCATAATATAATTGTTCTTTTGTTATATCAGCTGTAGGTGAATTTAAACGAATTTGTTTTCTTGTTAAAGGACAAAATATTAACTGATACTTAAAAGTAATAACTGCCAATATAAATGAATCTCTATATTCTTTTGTAACAACTAAAGATTTCATATTTAGATAAGATCCTAGTCGAGTTAAAGCCTATGAAAATAGATACATATTTACATCTAAATGTTTCAAAAAAATAATTTATAAAAACATATGCAAAAATATTTACTCTATGTATATCACAGTCTGTATTTATTTTTACAAATTTTCGTGCTTTATTCAATCCAATACCAGGAAGAGATGGTAAGTAATCACAGCCTGATAAAATACACATATAGAGAAAATCATCCATACTAAAATGTTCAGAAGGTATTCCCATTGCAAGATGCAACTGTTGTTGATCAACTAAAAGTCCATTACCATTTAAATCCATTTTAAACAATACCTGCAAAATAAAATATATGAAATAAATATTTTGGAAATTTAGAGTATTATGTAAAATTATTTGTATATTTATAATTATATTTGAATCAATGGTAAATATGTAAAAACAGTTCTATAAAATTTTTAAAAATACTAAAATTATATAGGAAAATATTATATAAGAAACCTTTTTACAACCAAATAGTGTTAAATCACTATCTTCAGTAATAACAACATCAGCAATTCCACTGATATTAAGATATGCTAACTGTGCATCTGCTTCATATGGTGCTACAATACAATCAACATTTAGTTTTTGACATTGTTTAATTAACTCTAGAGCCATTTCATGTGTAACATCTATAGATCTTCTTAATAAATTTCTTGCCTCTGCATGTTGTCCCATTCGCATTAGCTCAATACTTTTACGGTGATTCATCTGTCTTGATCTATAAATACATAAATACATTATATTTAATAAACAAATTGGATTTATCTGAAAATGTATAAATATCTCATGAAATAAAAACTATTTGAAATGATTGTTGTAGGATATTATTTTTTAATCCAATAATAACTTTTAAAATCTTTGTGAAAAAATACATATGTATATATATACATATTCTTATAACTGATTGTGGAACATTTCCAAAATACTGTTTGTATGTATATTTTGCACAAGCCAATTTTAAGACATAAATGTTCAAAGTTAATGTGCTACTATCAACATTATTTAATGTACGTCGTGAAAAAGTTGCATAATTAGACTTTGTACATCATAATTATTGAAAATGTTCAATAGGATCAAAAAAAAAAAAAAAAACAAAATATAAAAAAATATTGTTTCAGATAATATAAATTGAATTTTTTGAAAAGATAAAAAATTGTTTAGTGATCAATGATAATAAAAAATATAGCATTTAAAAACAATGATTAAATATTATTTTTGTAATTTTTCGCTCTTAACTTTCAAAATCCTGTGGTTTTTATGTTCTTTTAATACAGTTATTGTTTTAAGATATTACTTTCAAAATATATGTACAACATGTGTTTAATATTTTTTCTTAACATTTTTAAAACATCTTTCATACTTTTAGCTATATTTTATCAAATTAATTATTAATTCAAATCAATTCGACTTTTTAATATATTCAATTGCGATTTTGAATTATTAAGTACTTTAAAAATTATCTTAATTTTATAGAATATTTGAGCTAATGTTTCTTTTTCAAAGAAAGCTGAATTATACATACTCTCGTCGTTTCAGTTCAGTTTGTGCCTTGGCAGGCAAATGTCTTCCATCAAATACAAGTATTGGTTTTATTTTATGAGACAGTAACATATTTATGAACTTCATACAATAACGAACGTATCTGAAATAAAATAACGATTAAACAATGATTTGTGTCGATAAACAATGTAGTTAAACAACATGAATTTCTTACGCATCTGTTGGTTGTCCCATTGACAATTTTTCAGCACAAGAGAACACACCTTTATGCAACCAACAATAAGAATCGATAGCAACGGTACCATTGGAAAATTGACTAACATTCGTTCTTTTCGAGGCTTTTTCTAAAAATGGAAGTAAACCAGTGATGCCCATCTTTCACTTTAAATGCAATAACAATCAACAGTCACATGGAATTGATAAGTTCACTAATGTTACCGTTAGGTATTCGCATTGCCGCCAAAGCAAAATCGATGACTACAATGATATTAGATACGTAACTCACCAATTGGACATACAAGATATCTTGCGATTCGTGGTCAATCGATTGGAAGGTAATTTTACATATAAAAATGTATCCGAAAAAAGAATAGAATTTTTCCATTAAAGTCTAAAATTTAACAAATGTACTTGAATTTGATTCCGAAAATTAACTAATACTGGACAGATGGGAATAATCGACATGAGGATACGCGCAAAAATAAATAAAATAATATAGAATAAAACTTTTTCGCTTAAGGTGCTCTTTTTTCAATAAACTTTGAATATGTTTTGTTAAAAATTACCTTGAATACACGTGTATTTAATAATTTTTCAAACTTTTTATTTTCTTCAAAACATAGAGCATATTATAGGAAAATTTTATTTTACATTTTTTATTTATTTTCACATGTAGAATAACTTCAAATCATTTATGGATTCCTTTCTGTCTAGAATTAGTTAAATTCAAATATACTCGATAAATTTTTAAACTCGAAACTTTTAATGAAAAAATTTTATTCTTTTTTTTCGACGCATTTTTACATGTAGAATTCCAATCGGCTGATCGCGAATTGAGAGACACCCTGTATATCTTTCGCAAAGAAAATAGGAATACATTTAATTTTGCTTTTTATAAAGTGAAAAGCAAAAAGATATAATCAAATACAAAAATTAAATTTGGAGTGTATTTTATGCGTAATATAAAAAGTAATTTATGGTAACGCAAAAGTAATTTATCCTTATTTTTAGTAAAATTTATTAATTTTAAAATTTAATTTTGAATTTTATATTCTTTAATATTATTTTAATAATCAAACCTATATTGCTCTAATTCTTAAAAATATGAAATACATTTTTGAAAATGAAGTAATATTTTTGAATCTCAAACAAATATTTCATATTACATGCATTTATTTCTACGTAGTGATTTTGAATTACATATATTGTGAAATTTAAATCACACTGTTATTTTATGATAATATTATATATCTTACAATAATTTATAAAACGTTAAATAAATAATTTATATGAACTGATTTTAAAAGTAAAAGCTTTATTAATAAATTCAATAATATTTATTCACTTTTAAAACGTACTTATCATAAAATAAATAATAAATTATATAATTATTAATATTTTCTTATTATTATATTACCCAAATTCATTAAATAAGTGGTAAATAATAACTTATAAATACATTTATGTTTATAAATATGTATATATCAATACGATACATTGCCATCTATCATTCGTTATTGTATTTAATATATTTAAATCGCTTCTTCTTTTTTTTAATAATATGACGTTTTTGAAACTTTTGAAACTGTCAAATTAAATTTAACAGTTAAAAGAAGGAACAATATGTATATTCACGTATACATATATATATGATAAATAAAGATATATATATATATATATGCACGTAATTTGTATAATTAGCTCTATGATGGAACTCGATTTAGTGTAACGAACATTATTTATTGTAACAAAATTATATTTAATGCTCGATTAAATGAACTCCAGCCCATTTGAATGCGAATTCTATTGTATGAGCGAAAAGTTGTGGTGGGGGGAAACAGTGAACTCTTATTATATGAACTGCAGTTGTATGAACTATTTGTCCGATGGGTTCAGATAAATGAAGTTTCACCGTGTAATTTAATGGTAGGTTATAATCATTTTCATAATTTAGACGTTTAATTTTCTATTCAGAATAAAAAGTTCCATTATTTTCAAAATTTCAGTTCCTTGTTTTGATTAGGACTACTTTTTCATTTATACGCCGTTATTGTCTTGTTGCGAGTACAATTGATCTCGCTACATATTTATTATGCAATTTGAAAGTAACGGAAGCTTAATATTACATTTGTTAATGATTTATTCCTTGTGTGAATCGTTAATATGTGTACAAGTTTATATGTCTAATTTGTCGTACACATTACAAGCTATTAATCTCAAACACGTTTTAGGTTATATACATATTTATAATATTCGATTAAATACATTTTAATCATTTAAAATGTTTTCTCATTTCTCTAGTATTAACGAATTTCAATCGAAATTAATTTAAATTGATTTAAATTATCTAATTTAATACTTCAAATAATATTTTATTATAATTTTTTTACAATATTATCAATTATTATTCATTAGCTTTTAAGTTTGTAGTATTCTCTGGTATTCTGTAGTATTAGTTCACAATAATGAAGTATTACTTTTAATATTATGAATATAGCATAGTTTTGAAAATCTAAATCGAAAATTTATTTTGACAAGTTTAATAAAACCATATTTTGACATGTATTATCTCATTTATATTTTAAAATATTTTATAATACAAACTATTGAATCATTTTTCATAATAAAAGAATGTGATTTTCATTAATAAAAGGATGATTAAATTAATAATATTAATTTGGAAGTATTTATAAATTTATTTTATTTTTCTTTTATTTACTAACTACACAGAAGATAATATAATTTTATTTAGCAATCAAAATATTATCTTAAGGATTTAAGATTGTTCAAAATTGTTTAAAAGTTATTAAGTTTAATTTGACTAAATAATATTCATTATATCAATTAATAAAGTGATATATTTTCAAATATTACTATATGATTTTTAAAATGCGTATAAGATCTGAATTATATTACTACTTATTTTTTTTAGATCTTAAAGATTTTAATTAATATTTATATTAATATTATATTTAATATAATTCTAGATCTATTATACCATATAACATATATATATAAAAAAAAAGAAATTTCAATATGCCATGGATGAACACAACAATGATCCTTATGAACAACAGCTTTATGCTGTGTTTCAAAGTTGTTTAACAAAAGGAGAAACTGAACTACACGAGGATAATTGGGCCAATTTGTGTCATAAGTTACATCTGACGGAGCAAAGTGAAGAACTAAGATCATGCATACAACAATATAAACAAGAAAAACAATCCATATCATTCCAGGAATTTAGAGCTGCTTTATTAACTTTGTTAGACAAAACTCAAGATTCAATTACAGAGGCAGAAAAAGATAATATAATAGAATCACAAAATGATACAAATCCACATATTATAGATAATAAAAAATGTAATTCTTTAATACCTAATAATTCTAGTTCTAATGTTGATTTTTTAAATAGAAAAACAGGTAATATTATTTGTTATCTATTCCTGTATTTTTCACATTTTAAGAGATGTATCTTTACTTAAAAATACATGTTACTAATTTTTAGGTGTGGCATTGGATGAAAATAGATTGAAATGTTTATGGGAAAAAATAAATACCTGCTTAAAAGAAAATGTAGACTCTGCAACAATTTTTTTTATATCTAACTGTTTAGGAATTCCAGCTCTTCCGAAACAAGTAATTGCATGATACTATTTATTACCTGTTAGTGGATTGAAATATCAATTAAAGGGATAGGGATAGGATTTGAAATATCTATTAAAAGGGTAGGGGTAGGATTTAAAATATTTATTAAAAGGATATGCGTACTTATTCACATATGTATTTATACTATCTGTTTTTTTTTATTTTGTCTACCTTAATATTTATTTATTATATATTTATTATTATTCAATTTAGAATGATAAATATTATAATTTATGATTTTTTTCTCAAGATAATTTAGTCAGATAGAGATAATTTAAGATTTAGTCAAATAGTAGATAATTTTCAAATGTCAGATACATTTTTCTAAATAGGATTAGGTATTTTTCTGTTCGAGTTAGCATACTATTTTATTCTTTGTAAAAAAGTATTAAGGTAATTGTATTTAAAAATGATTAGTTTGAAGAACAAGAAAAATGTAGAATGTAGAAATGTAGAAATACTGTTTTCCATTTTTCTTTATTTGTTACAAATAAGTTTTACAAAATTAAAATGTTTTTCAAACTAACCATTTTTATACGTAATTATTTCTCTTTTTTTTTGAAAGAATTAAAAAGCACACTGATTAATGCAAAATATATACTTCCCCCGTAATAAAATATCAATAATCTTAAAAACTCGAAAAAATAATCTTAAGAGAAAAATTATGAATCAAATAGAACAAATTATTTGTTACTCTGAGTTAAATGACTTTATCTTTTTTTTTTTTGCCTTGTATTGATAAAGATATTAAAGTGAATAAGATAAATAAAACATTGTATACATGTAACATATAAAAATATCTAGTACTTACTTTTATAATAAATAGTTAATTAAAATATATTAATTATCTATTATAATTAAAATTTTTACATTGATTTCTCTAAGTAACATATAAACCAATCTTGGAAAACTTACATGTAAAGTATTATTTTGCATAGATCTCACAGTGTATTTTTGAGAAACTTGATCAGAATTGTGATGGATTAATTAGCTTGGATGAATTTCTTGTTATATTTCAAAATAAGGCAATGGAAGATGAATTAACGTTAGAGAAGAATAATCAATCTACAAATGAATTAACTAAATTAGACTTTAGAAAACGAAACTTCGACATTCATCCTTCTCGCAAGACTAGGTACTATATTGTTAACTGTAATATTACTGTTATGATTTTTTTTATTACAATTTTATTATTTTGCGTAATTTTTATTTAATATTTTATTCCTATTTCTAATAGTTTTACAAGGAATAATGCTTTTCTGGATACATGGAAACTTTCAAATACAGATGGGAATTTTAAAACATCTGAAATTTCTTTAACTGATTTAACAACTACTTTATGTGATGAATTAAAAAATTTTAATGACTCATTAGGTCATTCTGCAATTCGATCTCATATAATGTTATTGCGAGATGTTCTTATACTATATCAAGAAGAATTACATAATTTAAAGTAAGTATTAAAATCTATATAAATAAATTAATAACAATTAAATTAATTAATAATTTAAAGTAAGTACTACAATAAAAGAAATTTAATTAATTAATTAAATATTCTTATATTTTTAGTCTTGCAATAGAAAATGTAAATGGTGAAAAAGAAAAGTTACGTACTGATATTATAGAAGCTAATGAACGTGCAAACACTCTTGCTCAAGAGATTGACGAACAACATGTCCGACAAGAAGAAATTGTTCAAAATTTACGAAAACAGATTGAACAACGACATGCTGAAACTATTCAAGATCTTTCAAGTCAACTTACTTCTGAACGAGAAATGAGTGCCAGTATTCTGAAATTAAAGGAAGATCAAATACAAGTATTGCAAAAAGAGAACTACGAGATTAGAAATAAATTTGTAAATACATTGCAAGAAAATCAAGTTTTAGAAAATGAGAATGAGAATCTTCGTAATCAAATTGAAAAACTTAAACAATCAAACAATGAGTTTTTAACTCAAATAAAAATGTTGGCGGCAGAGCACGATGAGGTATACAAATGATTTTTTAAATGAAAGAAATAATGTAATTGTTTCATATATTATATATTTCATATATTATGAATAATTTTAGTCGCAAAATATAGAAATAAAACATCAACAAGAAGTTATATACTTGGTAGAACGTATCAAACAGTTGCAGTCAGAAGCAGTTCTTTTACAAGATCAAAATGATGAACTTACAGCAGAATTAGAAAGTTTAAAATTGCATGATCATACTACAAATACAAGGTAACACATACAATAAAAAATCATTAAAAAAAATTTCAACAAATAATAATACAAATGAAGATAAAATTTAACTATATTTTAATTGTTGCAGACAAAATAATTTTTCTGATACTCATACAGCAAAAAATACACAGTCCAATGAAGCTGAAAGTAATAAAAATAATTTCATATAAGTTTTATTTTTATTTTTTAGTGTAATAAAATTAATGTATAATATATTTTCAGATAAGGAAACATTTATAATCGAAGAAGATGACTTAGATGTTGTTTTTAAACATTCCATGTCTGTAAGTAATAATAATTCATATTGTTTAATCATAATTCATATTAATAGTAATTGTCCATTTATATATATTCTATTTTATCTATACAGCCATCTTGTAATTCCAATGAAAATGATAATACGGAAAATTATAAAAAGATAGATTTAAAACAATTTAAAGATATAGTTATAAAACAGTTAAAAAGTATTTTAGTTAATAATAATAAGTGTACATTAGAAAATTGTGCATTTAAAGATGAAGTATCAGGAATGATTATGAGATTAAAATCCAATTTAAATACTCAAGTTTTCAAAGAGCCTGAATTTATCAAAAGTATTGCATCTGAAATGGAAACAGAATCTGAAGAAAAAACGAGCGATTTTATTATTTCTAGACATAAGAATTCCGTTTTTCTTAATTCTAAACGAATAGTAACATCCAATAGTAATGATAATAATTATGATGTTGATTATTTTAGTAATCAGGATATGAAATGTTCATCACAAAATAAAATTTCAAGTCTTAGAGATTATCCTCCTCGTAAAGAAGAACACATAAATGCAGATCATTTAAAATCAAATAAGGAGAAAGATATTTTAAACAATATCGCAAAAATTACTAATGAAGTTGGTACAAGAACTAATTCAAGTTTAATAAAAAATGAATTGTCTGAAAATGTTTCCTTAAATTTAAAGTTAAAAGAGATTGAAACAACTCATGCTGCAGAAAAAAAACAATTGATTGAACAATGTGCAGAATTAGAAAGAAGTCTTGAAATGTTAAAGGCAGAATATGAAGAGTGTGAAGATTACTGGACTGCTAAATTAGAAGAAGAAAGACAACTTTTTGAACAGGAACAAAAAATTAGTGATGAAAAATTTTCAGAACTTATAGCTAAGATGGCAGAATATGAAGAACTAATTAGTCCAATAGACAAAGTAAAAAATAATGGGCGATTATCTCCAATTGAAGAAAAGTTTAATTTAGAACAACAAGTAAGAAACATTTTTTCTTTTTTTTTCTTTTTTTTTATTATATATATAAATTATTTTATTTTGTTAATTACTGTAATTTTCTTTTTAACTTGGTAAAAATGTTTATTTTTCAAATTTATTGTTAAATAATTATAATTTATTAAATCATAATTATAGTTTTTTCTTATATATTATTTTATTTGTACAGTATTTAGACCTTGAAGAGGAATTTGAAAAATGGAAAAGACAAATGGAAGAAGAAATTTCTCAAAAAGATAGTGAAATTAAAGATTTACACGAGAAAACAAGGTCTTTAGAACGACCTATAATGATTGACGTATCTACACAAGTTACAGATGAATTCATTTTTCCGTCTTTATTAACACGATCAAATTACGTACATAATGATTCATTCAATAGTCAGCAGGCCAGTGAATCGGTTTCAAAATTAGTTCAATGTACTGATAATATTCGCAATTTGCCTGAAGAATTTAAATTTAATAGAATTCTAGAATCTACCACCTCATCAAATGATTTCTCTCCACGATTATCGAAAGATGATATAAATGGTGACAATTGTGATTTACACCAGATATATACCCATTATCATCACAATGCGGAATACTATTTTGTATATGAACAGAATACGTTAAAGTTACAAAATTTAAGAGTTCCAAATTGTCAGTGCATGCCAAATGATGCACAAGTAATTTGTATAAATATTGATGTATTACACAATTTAAGTATGAAGCTTCAGGCACAAGAGCGTAAAAAACAGCAGTTACAAGAATGTTTTAAGCAACAACAATACCACACTGAACGTATATTACAACGTAAGTTTTACAATTTTATTTAAATAATTGTATGTTCAAATATTAAATCGCTTTTATTTCAGATATTATGTCTCAACATCAAACAGAAATATCTCAATTACAATGTCTTCTTCGTAGTACTCAAGAAAGACTTCAAAAAGAATTTCAAACAAATGTAGAACAGGTAATATAATTATTATAATTTCTTTAAAGATTTGGGATTGTACTAATCTCAATAACTATGTATTTTAGACCCTATTTGGTGTAATACTTTTTTTCGGGAATTCGGAAAAAAAATATTAACTATTCCATTTAAAAAATTGTGACCTTCATATCTTGATAAAAAAGCAAAATAACATAAAACTGATTACAGTACTATGTCCCCCTGGAAGCCATGTAACTTCTATCTGAACATTTTTCCGTACAACAAATATTTTATGAGTTATTTGAGTCGTCAAGTTACGAGACTTACTCTGTATAATTTTAAACCAGCGTCTCCTTTTATTTTATGAATATCTTAATATCTAACCATAATAAAATGTCTACTAACAAATAATACTAGTTACTAATAGGCAATATTAGATATATAATATACAATATAAGATTAGATTCTATTGTAATACCGTTTGAGTTCAATATAAAATTTATGATTAAATATGTTTTTAATTTTTTTTTATCATTCTTTACAGGCTGAACAATTGACACGAAATGATGTATTAGTAGAACACTTATATACTGAAAATGCCCGCTTAACAGCGAATTTAAAACGTTTACAGCAACATTATAAAATGCTAACAGGATTAAATGCTGATTTAACTCCAATATGATATTACAATCAATTATTAATATATGAAAGACAGAGTTTTCTTAATAAAATATTAGTAATAATGCTAATATTTTAATTTCGGAGTGTAAGTCAGGGATAGATATTCTATCTCAATTGTTAATTGTGATACATGCTATTTTTTTTTTTAATTACAGTATCAGAACAAGAATAAATTTTTTATGACACTGCTGATGTTAAATTATAAGGTAGTTAAAAAAGCAGTTATTTTTTTTATTTGTATCATATTTTCATTTAGCATTTTGAAATATATACAGATATATTAGTATGCGTATATAATGTCGTAATGATTATATATACATATATTTTTTTGGTTTTTATCTTGTGTATATATGTAGAGAGAAATTATATGGACATACATCATAACATCGACGACACAATTTATTATATATCATAATATAGTAATATCATGTAATGTGATAAACAGAAAATGTTGTTTTGTCTTGAAAATAATGTATTATAAAAGAAAATGTATGAAATTATCAGTCATAAAAAAAAGTTGAAGTAATTAGAAATTTATATTTGTGTTTAAAATTAACAGTATCTATTATTAAGTTTAAATTGTTTTTAATGTAACCAGAATTTGAAAAATTAGTACATTCATTATTGAAACACTTTATAACGTTAATAATTATCGATAGAAACATATAATCTGCCTTATAATTTGTAAGTTACAGTATAGTAAGGATATCTTTTTTAAATTCTATTTACATTTTTAGAAGTATTATTTATACAAAATTAAAAGAAACAAACAGCTTAATCATAATAGAAAAGATCCAAAGTAATTAGTATAAAAAATTCATTATTTTTTATTTATTATTATTATTGTTAGATAGATATTTCCAAATAGTTTGCTTAAATTTTTTAGCCTGAATGCCAAAGATAGGAAATTCCAACTTTATTAAGTATAAACTTATTTGTTATATACAAGTAAATTATTTTCTTGAAAGTTTTCAAAGTAAAGTAAAAGTAAAATTATTTTATTTTTTTCCTATGATATGTATCCTTTACACATAGAATGAAACTTGTACGAAACAAATATATATTACATAGTAATGTTATCATTTATAATAAAACAGTTAAGAAAAATTAAATCGTAATATTGATTATCTATAAATTATCTATAGATTATAGATTATTTTATTTGAATCTATTGAATTTATTAGCAAAATTTTTTGGTATAAATTATTTTATTTAAACTTTCAAAACTTTCAGTATTACAAATTCAGAATTTTATTATGCATAATCAAGATTAATGCTGTTGTGATCAATATTTTAGGGTCAATATATTAATTATAATTCAATAATCACATGAGAATATACGTTTATACAAATTAATATTGTAACAATATATTGAATATTATATTTAGTTCAACATGTTAATAATAATTACTATGTACATACTATGCATATACGACCTAGTTTGTATAGTAGCTACTCTAATGCAGATTTATGTAATTTCGATCATATTGCTGCATTAAAAAACAATTTGTACATGATATTTATATAACGTTTGTATATTACCATACTGCAGCAAACTAAGTTTCTTCATATTTGCCTTATAATCTACATTAAGATTTTTACACAATCTTTATTACTATATATATATATATATATGTACATTTTCTTTTATATATTATATTCCTCTATTATATTAGTGTTAAATTATCTCGTCTTCAAGCATTCTATAGTTTCTATAGTATAATGGAATTGTTAAACGGCAATAATTACCGTAATATTGTAAGCAAATTATACGACTTTAAAACAATAATTATAAATCTAAGTATAATTTGTTTTACTATTACAAAAATTACTTTCTTATTGTATTTACACTGTATGTTAAAGTGTACAAAATGTATCAATAATTAAAGAGCATAAAAGAAAAAAAAACTTCAAATCAAATTCAAATTTCTTATGATTATACCTTAATATTATACCTTTATTTATTTATTTATTTATATTATTTACATTTCACTTTTATTACGATTTGAAATTGTATTTAATAAATAATGGTAAAAATTTAATTGTATTTAATAAATAATAATAAAAATTTTCAATTTTTCAAATTTATTTTACGTACTTCATATGTGCATTGTTATTGTCAATAGATTTTTTATTCAATCTACATGGTGTTCCGAATTTAGATGTTAAAACTTTAGAACTGATAAATTAAGAAAAAAAATTTTTTAAAGATTTGTTAGTTTCCGATCTACTAATTTTCTGCTAGAAAGTCGTAAAACAATTTTTATTTTCCTACTTATTCAGTAAGTTTATTCGATGGTAATCAAATCGACCAAATCGTAATTGCGGTGCATCAAATATCATCAGAACTAACATCTCACTGCAGAATAGTCAATGTAATGCTTGCATTGCTGCAAATTACATAGTATCTTTATTAAATAAATAATATAAATATAGATGATATATTGTACGATATATACAATTACACACTTGCACAATTCGACAAGTTATCCGACTCGTTTGATAGCTTGCTCAGAATTGCCCCTCAATTAACCCCTATCTTTACTTCCGAGTGTCATTTGTAGTCTTCAGGTAGCATCCTTATTCCTTCTAGGGATCTTGCAATTCAATTTGGGAAGCTCTGAGCGTCCTTTGTATCTGTTTTATGATCGACCTTCAATGTGAATTTTATTCTACTACCGACTTTCTTTACATGATATTGACATAGAAAAATCACTTGTTTCAATATTTAAAAGAAATTAATTTTTTTCTCACTGCATTTATTTTGTTATAGATTTGGAAATACGCGATGAGGAATAGTAATAACGAACGCGAAGAAGTGATGTCAGAGCGACTGCACGAAAAATACACCGACAGCCAAGTAGACTAATAGCGTGTAGAGAGATTTTCTGATACATATGAGGTCGACTCTCTTTGTGTCTTCTTCCCAATCACGTGATTGAGGGAGGTAGGTCATTTTTGGCCGAAACGTATCATTGGGCAAAGGTCAGTTCCGTAAAGTAATTTTCGCAATTACTTTATGGGCCTAACGGTACTGTCCAGAGATGCGTTCCTTGCATTATATTTATACGTTTATTGGGCCTGGCTAATAGGACCAAGGCTAGAAGAAGACTGCGTCACCTATATAGATTCTTTTTCTTTAAATACTTGTATTTCGTTTTTTTTTTTTTTTTTTTTTGTTT
>NW_025110709.1:70492-74653 GCF_011392965.1 Frieseomelitta varia
TATATATATATATATATATATATATATATATATATATATATATATATATATATATATATATATATATATATATATATACGCATATGTATCCTGTTTCTTGTCTTTTCTCATCTTTTCCAAATAAGGATTTAGTATATTTTTGAAGATTTAGTATATTTTATACTTGGTCCTTTTACAATCGTCAGTATTTTCTAAAATCCGCATCTCGATAGACAATGAGCACTATCCGGAGTATCCTCTTCCTGTTTAAAAATTAAAATAATTTTAATTAAAATTAAATAATTGCAACATTTCATTTTTTATATTAAGACATACTGAAATATTCAATAAAGACTACTTACTTTTATTTACATTTATGTACAATATCACATCCTTATAAAGAAAGTGACATGAAACACAATTTTCAAGTTATCATTATAAAAATGTTGAAATAGAAACAGCTCTTGATCAATTATAATTATACAATTATGTATATAAATATTATACTATTTTGAATTGCGCTGTTTCTTTAATTAATAAAAATTAATAATTTTGTTCAAAATCAGTTTTTTTCGCTTCCCCTGAAAAATATATTTTTTCGACTAACTAAAAAACATATTTTGTTCGCAAGGATGCGATATATATTACATGTAAGATATTATTGATCAGTGTTTGTTTTGCAAATGATATGTTTTTGAAAAAAATGAAAGAGGAAAAAGTTTTAATATTTATTATGATCAACATGATTGCGTACTCTAACTTTTTATATTTGCGCTGTTGTTCAAAAAACGAAAATGATCTTTAGTTTTTTTTTTAGTGAAATGATACACTTTTCAATCTATTAATCGATGCAGTTCATCATTCTCTAATTTCTAACTTGTGAAAGATAAAATGTCTTTCATGCATAGATTATATAAAATTAAAGTTTAAATATCTCCTAAAGTACTAATAACTTTTCGAAATAAATAAGTTAATATTTTTTCACAAAGAATGACAAAGTGTATCGATTGGTGGATCAAAAAATATGTTATTTAATTTAAAAAACTGACTTCAAAAAATTGGAGGTCATTTTCGTTTCTCGAACAACATTGCAAGTATAAAAAATCATGTTGGCAATAAAAAATGTTAAATTAACTTTTCTTTTTTCACTTTTTTTAGAAATATTATTTACGAGAAAAATGTTAATCGATAATACCGCCTTGTGCCAATACTTTGTGCACCTATATATAAATTTGAAAAAATATATAATTTAAATTTTAAATTATTATATAATTCTTATTTCTGCTTTGCATTCAGAAAGTTTTAAAGATAGAAATAATGCAAATTAATAAAATAAGAGAAAAAGAATTTAGTTACATATTATTTTTATACAGAACTCTACAAAATTAAAGAATCATTAAATCTTAACCGAAAAATTGTCGATCTTCAAACTCTCGTAACTTTATAACTTTATAACTTAGTAACTTTATAATTTAGTAATAAAAAGTCGCCCAAAATTTTGTTTAAAAAAAACAAAAAAAAAAAAAAAACGCTCAATTTAAAGAATGAAGTTACTACTGTCAGAATTCATTTGTAATTTTTTTGTTTGCAATATTTTTACGTCATGTAACGGGTGAAAAATTGTATATATCTCTTCTTTTCGAAATTTTTACAAATTTAAAATAACGTCCCTAGGGATGTTAAAAATTTTTTTTTAGAACAAAAATTTACTGCATATTTTGAGATTGGTATAATCTCTCTAGAGGGTCTTTACAACTACTCTTTAAAATTTGAGGTATGATTTTCCTTCGTCTTTATTTAACTTTGAATCAAAAATGTGCTATATCGCCGATATTGGAATAATCCGAGGTACACCACGAGGAGGCTGCATGATGGGACTTCCAATGACTCCCATTGATATTCGGGCACTAAATGTTCAAATTGTTATAATTTTATGAAAAAAAAAAAAAAAAAAATCATTTTACAGCTTGATTCATTTTTGATTCATTCAAAGTCGAACAAATTGACGAAGAAACATTTTTCACTGATCGAAGACAATTTTTCAGTTTGGATTTAATGTTGCGGAACGTATAATGTAGACAAATTATATTTCAACAAATTTTTAATTACTTTTATGATATAATACGATATAATATTTATTACATACCTTTTTCATTAATCACTTATTTCGAAGGAGAATTAAAGGACTGCAGGTACGTGAACACGAAAGATATTATTTATTTATAATTTATGAGGACAAACAAGTAAATTTACATAGGAAGGACACTTTCAGTAAAACACATTTTGCTAAACCGTTGTCATGCTTAACATAAAAAAGGAAACTAACCGAAGTCTAATCACCAGCCTTGCTGATATAGTCTTTCACCAAACGGCGTTATTCGATAACGCCATAAAACAATCTAAGTAGAATTATGAAATATTTTCGAAGCGAAAGCACAATAATTATACGCATTCTTTGTTACTAATCATACTAACACACTAATTTCTCGTCGCTTCGCAGCGAAAAAAATAAAGAGCTTATAACGTGATCTTCGAATGGACACTAAACACCCCTATCTCTTTATCTGTTTTCTTTTCGTTTCTTTCACTCGCTCGCTCGCTCGCTCGTTCGCTCTTTCTCTCTCGCGCGCTCTCTTGTTCTCATCTTACTTATTCGACCTTACTTTTTCTCTTTCTTTCACTTTCAATTCCTCTATACGTAAATCTATAATAGCGTCATAGTAAACTAGTAAGGTACAAACAGGAGTTTTATACACGGTTTCACGAGAGAATACATTAAGCTCAGGTCTTATCTCTACTTTTATGAAAACGTGGTCCTGTGTGTCTAACTTTGCGAGACAAATATTTTATTTGAAACGAAGCTCCGACGGAGATCCTTCTTGCCATTTCTTTCTTGAAAGAAGATTTCTTGAAAGAGTGAGCGGAAATCGACGGAAATCGGCGCGAGTTTAAGAATGCAATTTTAGACACGCGCGCAAGACAAACTTCGCGAGATTTATTCGAAAATACTGACGCGAAACAGATACGCAAAATAAACACCATATTGAACGTGACTTTGATAGATGTCGACCGGATGGATAATCACGATTCGTTCACAATTATCGTTAACGAACGATACGAAAATCCGTTGCTCGTCTCGGAGTAATATACTATTATGCACATGTTCACTCATAGTTATGTACGTACCTACATGTACATATGTATTCGATTCGATTCGATTCTCGATTCGATCTCGCGAAAATGGTCGACCTTATCTTGCTTTGGGAATTTAACTTAAAATTAATATCAATGTATAATTCGTGACATCGAAATTAATAATTTATTTATTGAGCAAGGGTCTAAAACATTCTTTCTTCTCTTCAACTAGCGAAACTAAGACTATGACATTCATATAAACGATTATTCGTGCACGCTGCTTCGAAGATTCGTGTGTAATTCTGCATTTGCGATGAGAAGTTATTTGGAAGGGGATTTTCCAAAGATTCGTGCTTTTCCAAAGATCAAAACCAACGAAAGAAAAGAAGAAGATTGAGACAGTTAGGTTTTTTTTACAACTAATCAAGAAAGAAAAATAACGAAAGGCTTCGAAAAAATAAATGTCATTACTCGTATCACAATTTGCTCAAATCTATCAAATGTAACGAAACGATTAATTGCCCGATTAATTGTCCATTTGACGTGAATTCGTCGAAAGTATTATTATTATTATTATTATTTTTCAATATTAAAACGGTGCAGCCATTGTCGAAATCTTATTAAATACAACATTTTGTACTAATCGACACTAATTCTCTCTCTAAAATTAATATGCATTATTCTAAATATTAAAATTGCATCGAGAGGCTGTGTATTATCATATTGCAACATCCTTCCAACGGACGACGTTCGAACTGCCTCCATTAGAAATATCTATACTTTGTAGTTAAACCAATACCAAAGAAAAGGAATCCAAATTCAAGGGGAAGGGGGAGAAATAAAAGAGAGGAAAGAGGACAAAAAAAAAAAACAATTGGCATCGTAACATTTTTCAGTAAGTACCAAGAAAAATAAGAAAAAAAAGAAAAAAAAAAATAAGTACCTAGTATTCTGCACTTGTATACTCGTTTCGAGGAATTCTAAGCGTTTTTCTTCGAAGCAGGTACATCACAATTATACAGTTTTTTTTTTTTTTTTTTTTTTTTT
>NW_025110709.1:74945-90780 GCF_011392965.1 Frieseomelitta varia
CTTATTTCGAGACATTTTTCTGTGGCTATATACACACATATAATTATGTATATATATATATATATATATATATATATAATATTATTACGTTTACCCGAGGAAACTGTACTATCCACGTTATCGCGGTAAACGTCATATTCACTGGCGCTTAAGTTAAAGGATGCCGAAGAATTCTCTTGTCTAAATGTCGAAGAAAGAGCTAATAAGAAAATGTTTTTAAAGTCCTTAAAATTTCTCCGTGGTTTATTTGGATTGTCGATTTAGTGTTTTTTTTTTTTTTTTTTTTTTTTTTTTTTTTTTTTTACTTGAGAATAAATAGTGCGATTTTTTTGGGTTATCAGCGTTGTAAAATCACAGCCCAAAAGCATCGAAGACATTGAACAAACGAACAAGTTAGAGAGTTGATCAGATACGACACGATCTGCTAGTTATTATTGCCGTTGTCTTATCTTCGATTCAAGCAAGCCTTTGTTTTTCGTTCGTCAACATACGGAATTGAATAATACGAAAGAAAAAAAGAAAAAAAAAAAAAAAAAGTTCAAATAACGAATCAAATCGATGCGAGAGCAAAAAGCAGACATTTGTATTAAAAATTAGTCGAATTACTTTTTCTTTTTTCTCTCCTTTTAATATTTAGAAGCAATTTTATGTTTGTTTCGTTGAAGGTTTAAATCGTACATTTAAAACTGATTCTGTATATGTAATAAAAAAAAGAAAGAATTATATGCATATAAATCATACTAAAAAAAAGTTGTTAAAAAAACTCGTTTCTTGTCCGAGTAACGTGAATATATATTTGAATCTCTAGGCAATGCTAAAAAATATAATATTAACCAAAAACGCTTCAGTTGAGATTTAATTGAATATATTTGAAAAATTTTAGGAACTCAAATAAAAAAGTTTGTAATGGAATTCTAGTAAAAACCATTTTTTTATTGTACCATTGTTCTATTTCGTCCCATACAACGCTTGCGTTTCAAGCAAAGAAACGCGAGTCAAGCATCATCAATTGGTCTAAAACGTGACGACGACGTACATTATCTTGGTTAACGATTCCCCGGCAGTATATATAGTGTATTTTATCGCGATTAATCTTCTGACACGAACTTTCCCTCTTTTAAAAGCAGTCGTAGAGTAACACAATGTTAATACGAGTTTAAGCGTAACGAATATAAAACTTCATCGAGTATAGGCGCTTATAGAAAAAACGATGACGAAAGTAAATATATCTTTTCTTTTGCCCCTCCCCCATTTTTTTTTTTTTTTTTTTTCATATTTTGCGACTCTCTGTCACAAATAACAACACATTTACACGAATATAATGTGCATCCATAAAAAATTATTTTGTGCAATTTACAGAAAGTGCGAGTTGCCGTCGTTTTCTTTTTTTCTTTTTCTTCTTTTTTTCCTAAGAATCTCTACAGTCTTTAGTGAATGTATGTACGTGTGTATAAATGTGTGAGTGTACAATGTTCTGCACGCATGACTTTGTTAAAAAGATGCACGCCAAGACGCATAGCCATTTAAGATTTGAGCATTGTTTTTTCTATTTTTTTTTTCTTCTTCTTCTTCTTCTTCTTTTATCATTCTCTTTGTTCAACCACTCATATATTTCTCCATTACATATCTCTCTTTACTTCGTTTAATTTCTTCCGCGATATTATCTACATGTTGTGATATAGCTTTTGTTCGGCTTAAAATTTGATACACATGGACGCAATGGTTAATGTTCAGTCAAATTTTAAGCACCACGCGAAACAGGAGAATTCGCTATTTAAGTGTAACGTTCCAACATAATCCTAATCTTGCTCAGGAATCGTATATCGAAACATAGATTTGTGTTTTACGGTGGAACGTCGTGACAAAATATGTTTTACTTTGTTTCTACGCATGATATATGTATGTATATCCGTGAAAATCACACGTAACGTTCGAAATTCGTTCGAGATTCTTCCGGATCAAATTGTTCGACTTGTAAACGCTTGTCGCGTGTATTACGCGCGTGAGCAAATAATTAGATCCGAGACTTTTTGCACCTGCTACGTATATGTATATATGTGTATTTTCTTCGTGGCAAGTAATACAAGACTATGCGATGCCGCATGAGCAAAGTGCAACCTTAATAGCACGAAAATTCCGAGAATTTTGCGATATGTTTGAAATACGATAATTACATCTTGGTTTATGGAAGCTACACAAACGGCGATAAGACTAGCAATCGGACGAAATTTCTCACATTTAATGAAAATTGTTGACACGAAAAATAATTATTTTTCTATTTTTCAAGAAAGTTGGACAAAAATTATAAATCTTTTCTGCAAGTTCTATATGTGTTAAAATAGGGAAACAACAAGTTGATAAAACGTATTTTTATCAAAGTAATTTAATTTATTATTAAAATAAAATATCGAGTTGTAGCTGAGTTGAAACGTACGAAAATGTAGCGAAAAATAAATAAAATAGTAATACTAATAATAAATGAAATAAATAAAACAATAAGGTAAAAATATTTGTATTAATTTCGACTTTTTTTTTTAAGTCATCAAGTGAGCTTAAAAATCTTAATGGTAACTAATAGTGCATACATTACACATATTATGTAACACATATCTGTGATTGTATGGAAAAGCGCCGTATGTCACGTGCTTTCACTTTCGAAATATTGCCATTTAAAGTTTATAATATCAGCTCTTCTTGTTGGACTTTGGTTAAATTGTATTTGGTTAAATTGTATTTTTCTCTCTCTTTTTTTTTTTTTTTTGATCTTATAAATTTTATTTTCACGCATTTTTTCATAAATACATAAGTCCTATACTTTACAATTCAATTGACATGAACGTAGATTTTTTGAAATGTTGACACGCGGCATTTTTTCTTATAGCCACAGATATAAATTCTTCCTCTCATCATGATAGAATTAGAGGTTACACTCTAAAATTTTTATCCAAACTTTCTGAAATATCTTGTTAATCAACCATGCAACTATGTCTAAAAGTAAAATACCTAAATTCTTCTTCAGGAGTATCGATATCTGATTTGAGATCCTTTAGAAGTAGTCGGAAGTACTACTTGCTGAAATTGTGTATAAGCAGCAGTGAAAAGTGGAATTTTTTTTCGTTTAGATTCGAACAGGAGGAAAACGGAACAAATGAAAACTGAACTGACCGCGATCGTGAAACTTTTATAATACGCAGCGACGAAGAATTTTATTCTTAATTCTTCGAGGCTGCATACCTGCACATTTAGGATAAAGTCATGCGACGAAAGTTTTCTGAGACTAAACTCGCATTTTCTCTCTTTCTATTTCTCGTTCGTTTGATCGCCACTGCCAAACAAGACTGAAAGAACCTAATAGAAATTTCAGTCGACCAACTAGAAAAGCCACGCGCGAATTACAAGTAATTTCTTATAAATGATAAGAAATCAAATCCCCTCAATCAAATTTACTAACCGACAACCGCAAAAATGGTAAAGAAATCCTGTGTTTGGATCTCGATCACGCTTCCTTTACTTCCATCTATCCTCCCCACTTATGTTAAATAACTATTGTAACGCGATCGTTGTATAGTATTTGGTATTTAATGGTCCGCGAACCAAGCAGTATTCCCTTCGCGATGTCGATGTTTATTTAAACTTTTTCTTCATTATTTGTTTATTTATTATCGTCCTTCTTCTTCTTATTTGTTCAACTTTTCAATCCGTTACCCTGAAGTTTGGAAAAAATTCTTCTTTCCTTTTTTATTTTCTGAAGTAAAACGATTGTCTTTGTACGAACGAAATTTATGCGTATATACGATGGATTGTGGGATCGCATTCCTCTTTCTCGTTCGATGAGGCGAAACGCTGGATCTCGAAGGATCTCGACAATCTTCCTTGAAAATTGCATCGTCAAAAACAGAATGTTACCGTTTGTCGTCGATCATTTTCGTTCTATGTAGTTTTAATCGTCGTTGCGCAATTGTTAAGAAATATTACAAAGTACAAAATGTTTGCCTGTCGTGTAAACTATCTGAAAGATAAAAAAGTAGAAAAGAGCAGCAGCATGAATTAGAACCACGAATATCAGCTTTCTTTCGTTGATATCAGTTTATTCCTCGTCGAACGTTTTATTCTGGTATCCTGCTACTGAAGTTATCAAAGTGGGGGGGAAAAAAAACAAAAAAACTCAGGATACGAAGAACGTTCCAAGATTCAATTATATGGAACTGTTTTCTTTTTTTCAAACGAACGAAACAATTTATGGTCAATCAAACTTCAGTAGTAGCAGTCTCCGTTACATTTTAATCGAGTTTTCTCAAATCATCGAGATCCTTCGCCAGCACCGGGAAAGAATATATCACTGAGGGCAAGCAATTCTGCGTTCACGGTTATACTCTCTTTCGGTTGCATTTCCCTGAGAACTCTCCACCTGCGACCTAAATTATTCGCTAGACATTCTAAACATCGGCAAATAACGCTGCTTTTTAATATAGAAAAGGTGTTTCCCTTTCTTCCTTTCGCTTTCGAAAATTTTTTCCCCCCATTTTTCGCTTCCTATTTCTTCTTCTTCTTCTTCTTCTTTTTCTTTTTTTTTTTTTCTTTTCTTAGACACGTACCGGCGGTTGCGATATTCGATTGCTGAATTTGATTGAGGATACACAGCAACGATTTATATAGTTTATATAGTTTGTTAACGGTAATTCTGCACTGTTCTCCCCACTTGTGCAATTATGACTACAACTGTATCCACCCACTTTTCTTCCATTTACACGCACACACGCGCGCGTGCATGCGTGTGTATACACATATGCATTATGCAAAGCCAGTATCTCGCGATAGTAGCTCAAAAGCGAAGAGAAAAACGTGAAATTGAAAAATTCGTTTCTTCGAATAACAACGTTGAACGTGTTGAAACAAGATATTACTGTTAGTTATTTATGCGAAGGCGTTATTAATACTAGAGAATTTTCTAAAGTTACTAGGCGAATAATATTCTTTTGCAATACATTCAACGGAAGAAAGAAACGAATTTTCTGAATCGTCTTCCATTTATCGTTTAGCCCAGACCCCATAGACAAGAAGATATATATATATATATAATTATCTATTTGCATTAAATCTATTAATAATAATAATGATATCTTCTTTTTAACGACAATGATCTTTAACGATTACATTTTAATCGTTTCTTCTTTCTTTCTTTTTCATTTTTTTTTTTTTTTTTTTTTTTTTTAACGAAAAACAAGTGGAATAGCGTTGATCATAAACCTACTGGCAAGACAATGTTGACACTCATCATGAATTATCGATATGTAACATGTTACAGTGCATGAACAACGTTAAAATAATTGTAGTATAATCGAAAGAAAAATAAATAATTTCCCTATTATAATTACCTACTGATTAAATACAGTAAATTAATTGGAACAGTTAACAGAAAAGAAAGTAGGGATTAAACTTTGGCAATATACATTTCAAACATCAAAACGATGGAGAAACATTTTTTTTCTTCTTGTTCACTGTTTTCAAGCAACACAAAAAGAGCTAAGTATTTTCGTATTTTAATTTTAACTTTAATGTTTCTTTTAATTTTAACTATATCGATCGATAGTAACGCGATATACATACTATCAATCCTATAAATATTATTAAATCCTTAGTATTAAATCGATACAAAAAAGGAAAAGAGAAAAAGTAATAAAAGAGAAAATAAAAAAAAAAAAAATGCGCACAGGCAATGAAATCAAAAAGAGAAAAAAACGAAACTAAAAATCACTAGCAAGACGCGTATAGTGGTCGCGTAATTTCATTTTTTTTTTTAGAAAAATCGTTCTCTCGATGAGAGGAAAATTACTCGTAATATTTACAATTAAATATATCAACTTCTATCGACGCGTATTGCGTGAGTAAAGTTACAATATACGCGTCTAGAATCAGGAGAGAATTGTGCCTAAGAATTTGAACTAACTCGTTGTTTCTCATGAGCAATCGATGATCTCTAAAGAATTTTCCTCGAGTATTAGTGACAAAATAATGAATCTCGCCAGAGGTTTAACGTCGAAAATATCGAAGAATGTCTAAAATTTTTCTAGACGCTACGACGCTGCTCATCAACATTTTCGAATCCTACAGGTCACTCCCTTCCTTGTACTCGCATACAAATGCTCTATAATATCTAATTAATTGTCTAGTCGTTTGTTTCCAACGACTTACTAGTTACTAATTATTCATGTAAATGTCCACATATATGTGTATACGTGTAATACGTATTTATTTATTGTTACTAACCATTACTATCAACCATTATTATCTATCGATTTTTCGTTTTCTTGTTCACGACTCTATTCGTCTATTATTTCTTTTTGCATTACGTATTTGCAAACTACGGCTAATATCGACTAGCTAAACTTTACTACCTTTGTTCTAATCAGAAATTACAGATTCTCTTTCTCTCTCTCTCTCTCTCGGTATCTTTACGATTACATATTACCTACGATTTTTGGTTTCTTTTTCTATCAGAAATACTCATATATTTTTGTTATTAACGGCCGTTTGATATTAATATTTTACAAATCGAGCAATTCCACGATCATAGATTGTCGTACACGAGTTCTAAGAGCTCATCGATGTCTTCTGGTAGAACGATTTACGATCGTTATTTCGAGAAGCACGAAATTACTATCATCATGGACTTAATCAGTTTTCGAATTGAAGTTTTCATTATCGAGCTTTAGAAGAAGACAATATTTATATATATATATATACTTCAATTACTACATTATAATTGTTATTCATTCGATGAATATGTGAGACATCTATTGCAGATCTCGAGAGTTTGATATGGTTGAGTGTAAGTTCCAAACGGAATCAATCGTATAAATACTTGATAGACACGTTTTAAATCTTAATTACTAAATTATTAATAATTACTAAATTATTAATAATTACTGAGTAAAAATAGGAAGCGAAAGCATAAACACACTACATGTTTTTGAGTGTATGTTAAGTACAGATTGACTGACTATTGAGAAATTTTTATGGACGAATGTATATATATATATATATTTGAGCATCAACAGATTTCTTAGATAATACATTGAAATTGTAATATTTTAGATTGTATTTTGGATTGTAGAGATCATATACTATATTTTTGCAAAACAAAAATAAAACATATGTATAAACGTCTAAATCTAAAAAAGTTTTGATAAAGGTATCTTGCATTATTTTATACTCACAACAAAAGATATTTCTAATTCATTTTTATGAAAATGTCAAATTTGTATTGAAATGGTAAGAAAAAGATATATAATAAAATATCCTTTTAATTATATAATTTTAAGAATGCAATTTCTTACATATTTTAAAAAATTACGAAACGATTAAGAGATATAGATATTTTAATGATATCAAAGTAACATTTTTCGGGAAATATTGTCTTATATTGTCAATCCGTACTAACAGTTTTGAAACATGTTGTCTGTTACTAAATGTAATAATAAAACCTACAAAGTATTGCAAAGAAAGGAACACATCGTCCTCCTAGTCTCTCCTAAACAATAACGTCGAGAGCAAAAGAAGCAAAGAAACGAAAACGTGAAGAACAAACTTCCGACGAATATTACATAAAAATGCAATTGACTCCTTAACTTCATCCAAAATTTATTAATTCGATGACAGTTTAGAGAATCCCAAACGCCAAGTGAAACGCAGTTCAACAACACAATAGTTTCTTTACAATACTATCTGTTTGATCAAAATTTTATACATGTTCTTAATTTTAGAATTAAAAAGTTCTTGGAACAAAATTGTTAGGAGTTGTTTCTGAACGATTTGCGTATTAAAAATTATTTGAATGAGAAGGAAGAAGTGTTCAAAAAAATAAATTTGTGTCTACAGCAGTATTTCTTCTACAGAAAAAAAAAAAAAAATAAACGAATATTGTGATTAATTGTAACGGTTAATAATAAGATTTCAATTACACGTAAATTTTCTTGACATTGAACATAACGTGGTTTATAACAAATTCCCTGTTTTTTTAATGCAGTTGTTAATGGACGATAAGATAAAATTTAGTAATTGATATTGGTTTGTCTGTATCATATGGACAACATTTCAAATGTATCAACCTAATCTTTGTTTTTTGTCTAAAATCTGAGACTCCAATAGATTTTGGTAACCCTGAATAAGTTTTAAATCCTGAAAAGATATAATCCCTAATTTTATTAGCTTTCACTCGCACAAAACATTGTTATTGGATTTTACATGTTATATAGTTTTATTAGTATTATTTTGGCAATGTTGAAAGCTTTTTAGATATTTCAGAGTCGCAAGACCTCTGAACCCATTAAATCCAAGGTTTTCAAAAATATTCGGAAGTTTCAGCATTTTAAATCTATTCAAACAAGTTCTTAGAAAAAATTTTTAAACGAATAAAAATTAAATATCTATCTTTATATAATTTGCCACATCTAATATTTAAAATTTTTAGAACTGTAATAAAATTATTTTTATTTTTTTTTTTTATTAAATATGAAAAAAAATGAAGTTATGTCGATATTAATACAGAAGCTTCGACAGAGCTAGTCATTCTAGCAAACATTCTAACAAACATTACACCTTTGAATACTATGCTACCTATCTACAGTTTTTTCCCTCTATTCGTATTTTTTTCTTCAACGTAGAATTATTGCATAGTGAACTTGTTATTATATTTGTCATTATCTTTCCCTTGTTTCGAGATTTTAAAGATTTCAGACTTAATCTTTGATTGGAATCATTGAAATACAGGAGATTTACAACGGTTTGGATCAAGTTAGTTAATTTCTGAATATTATTTTATTTTAATCTATGAAATCTGAATCTATTGTATCAATTTCAATCACGAAGATTTATCGCTCGAGCTATGTCTTCAGAAAATCTACAAACAACCCAATTGGCGAATGTTTTTGAATTAATTTACAAAAATAATGATTTAGACTTTCACATTGTTAATAACAGAGGATCAATTTAGAAGAGAAAAGACTATAAAATCTACCAAAAAGGAGAATAACAATATTACACGGAAAAATACAAATTGAAGGATCTGTTCTTTGTCGGTTTTAGAAACAATCGTGAAATTATTGAAAAAGATGAAACTACCAAAAATTCGACCAGATAAATTCGTAAAACGATATCTGACTTTGAAGGACCATCTTTATATTGCACAATATACAAAAAATGACCGTGCCTACATTTCAAACATCCACCGTTGTGCTTAAGTCCTTAAGAAATAAAAAAATAATGTCATTTATAAATAACGTGACGAATTTAAAAAAATTAGGGAAAAACGGGATTGAACTGTAAAATCAGAAACTTATTCATTTTTTTTCAGATGATGAGAGAATGCGAACCAATATTAGAGACCCGATCGAAATTTTCGATTTTTTTCTTCTATGAATCCCTTGAATACAATGATCAAATGAATTCTGGACCAAGTATGTAGAGAATCACAAAAATAACGAGTCACAGAAGATCTGATTTTCAGCAGTTCATACAATTAACAATTTCTCGTCGCTCCATTAACTCATATTTTTCAATAGAAATGGATTGAAAGCACTTATGTATACAAAGAAAATAGTTCTCAAAGTACGTTAATTTTTTAGGATACAATGAAAATAACCACTAATTACATGACTTAAAGAGTTAAAGACTCATTTTTTTATGTTCGTTATCAAATCGTTTGATAAAAAAAATATGTTATATAATTTTTAAAAATACCAGTTGAAGATCAAAATGTAGCCACTAGATCAATATTAGACAAACGATAATATTTGGTGACAAAATTTTGAAATTTTAGGTATTTTTTAATATTAACTTTTAACAGACTCAATAGTTTTTCGATATATTTTAATAACTTATTAAACGTATGTAAATAGTTTCATTAGATAAATTGTAAATAAGTAATTCTATTCTTGTTTAAACTATTAAAACATGAAAAAGAAAACATGAACAAAAATTGATAAAAATAAGAAATTATGTAAAATAAAATTGAATGTAGCATACACGTTAGGGAGAGAAAATTCAGATGATGTTTTCGCTAAATTGTACACGACCATTAAATGTATACATTGTCAAAAATTGAGAAATGAAATTCGTAGTAGTTGTTACATACGATCCTTTGCACCATCGTTAAAGTTTCTTTGAAGCTGTACTGGGCGTTCGAAGATACGCGATAAAAATTGTTAACTATCATACAAATACTATCAATATCATTCCGTCTATGACGATCGAGAATCGACCGTTCCAAGAAAAATATTGCCTTTCCATTGGACAAATACGCATAACTTATGCACCGTATGAAAGTGTGTATATCTTAGGCATACGTGTTCGCTTCACAGGAATGGGTAGTTTTGAACGTATAGCGTTACATTAGTGCCACACAGTTAAACATTTCCCATGACGAAATTGTTATATTGGTCGATTACTATCGTGTTAATCCACTGCGTAAATTGCTCAGCGATTAATCACTTTAATACCTTTATTGACTATATATCGAACTATCTTAATCGGATTATCAACTTAATTCAATTTTAGTATGGAACTGAATACCGTAATATCTATAAAATAAATGTGGATATGAGTTAATATTCTGACAATTTGTTCGTTGATGAATAATACAACGAATCGAGAGCGAGATGAAAACTGAGTGCAAAGTAATTGACACTCATCAGTTGAACTAATTTGAACCGACTCCTCACTCTGGCAATGAAGATAAAGATTTGACAGACAACATTTAGTTTCAGACAGTATTTAATATCGTTTGTAATATTTATTAAATTTTATTCATTTTGTCAAAAAAAAAAGTAGCCAGAGAAATTCTCATAAAATTATTTCTAATAATGTTCTGTATATGTAGACATTAATAAGATGATTGGATATTTATTTTATAATCAAATAATGACAAATAAACGAGCATCGTAAAATACACAAATATCAAATATTAAATTGATAAGTTTGCTATTAATATAAGAAAAGCAAACAGGGCGTACGTGAAAGTTTAAAAAAAAAACATTTTTCTTTAATGTTTTAGATTTTGAAAATAAATTATTATGATAAAAGATCGAAATAATTCTGGATCAAAGTAGGCATAACTTACAAATATTTCTAAAAATAGAGAAATCATAGAGAAGTCATAAAAAAATCAAAATAAATTTCAGCAATGAAAAATTTCAAATTCAAAGAAAAAAATAGCTGGTTTCTCAATTTTTTTCTGTTTCTTTTTAATGTTGTCATTCAAGATTAAAGTACACGGAAAAGAGTTAGAGAAAAAGGAAAATCATGTCGTAAAAAAAATGGTAATTCTATTAAATTTCCATTGAAAATGTATCTCTACAGTTCATGTTGAAAATCAGTAACATGTTGCAAATCGGAAGTGATAACGACATTTAATATCTGAAATTTTGTTTTAAAGTCGAAACGAAGTATATTGCACTATGTTGTATTAAAATTTAATTGAATATAATTTAATTCAACAACATTTAGTGAAAGAAAAAAAGAAAAAGAAATGAGCATAAAAACTGTTCGATTGATATTGAAACCAGAACACAAAATATTAGAATAACTTTTTGTCAAGAAATTGTGATGAACGAAATTAAACACTGTCTAGTCTCGTACACGAAGTTAATTCATATAGTAATTAACTAATACAATTAAAAATTAATTATCCAAACCCTGCACCGATCTTAGTTACCATTGGGAATTTTTATCCAACACAAGCGAAACCATTTCACTATTAATATCCTATGCATCTATCGACAATGAAACCGAGTCTTACAGGTACCCACTAACGTCTTGAGAGTTTCGTGAATTAAACATTGGTCAGTTTCTTGTCTATTCTTCTTCGTTATTATTTTGCTTTATATACATTTGTGTATGGACGATTAAGACTTTTTTCTACGTAACTTCGTCACTCTGTGAGCGTTCGCAAAATTAATTATGTACTTACGTACACGAGCATGTGGACGCACATGTGTGGAATGTGTTTCGCTAATTTTTATTACTTGAAACCTAATTTTTACCTTTTAAACGATACTTAAAAATTGTTTGATAATTAATATGAATATCAGATAAATATACAGGTAAGTATATACAAAACTGCAAAATATAGCAGCGCAAGAAGACTTAATATAAGAAGACTGGCTTGCAAGGAGAAATGGACAGTGTATTGTCAAACATACTTATATTAATATGCAATAGAAGCTGCTTTTTTCGTGCGATCTTTCATTTGATCGTAATACACAAGGCAAATCAAAAATGATCCAAATTTATAAAATTTGAATTATTATCTTTAAAATACGAATTATGCAACAGTTAATATATTAAATTTAAGTGATTGTTTTAATTAGAAGTAATCCGAGTTGATAAATGTTAGGTTTGTTTTGTTTCTTCGCGATACTGTGTAATACTTTGGAAATTTAATAAAACGAAACGATTCAATATTGTTAGTTAATAGTATCAGTGAAACAACCTGTACGTGTACATATACACGCGTGAATACATACATATACATATTTAGCTATTAGGTAGTATATCACATGCAATTTAAATAGGATTGTCAAACACGTATCTGTATAGACAGTGTTCCTATTCTTAATGATGCTGCATATGGTAAATACAATACGAGGTAATCACTGAATATGTGCGCATGCACATGTAACTTCACGCGAGAAAGCTTTATTCATGCCCTTTTTCAACTGGAAGAAGAAAAAAGAAATTGTACACGCATAGAAGGAATTGGACGAATGAAAATGGCGTTACTTTTTGCTATGTAATCTCTGCCAGTTTCCGTTCTCTAAACAGATCCAGTGATTAGATTCCGATAATCGGACATATACATTTATTTCTCAATATCACATTCCAAGTTATGTAGTAGAACAGCGGTAAAAGCGATTGGCTGAAACGAAAATGCCGAAAGAAGAATGAAATAACGACGATAAGGAAGGGAACACTAAACGAATTGGCTGCGTTCACTTTTTGGTTTTGCCGTGGTTTGCACGTAATTCGCATTGTAAGTTCTTCAGCGTTAAGTTATGTACAAATTGGCATTATATATATCACAGTTACAATATAAACATGTTGAGAAATGCGGAAGGAAATTCTGCAAAGCATTGCTTGCTTTCTTCTTCAGCGTAAACCACAACGTACAGAACTGTGAAAACTTTCCCCATTTTCACATTCTTAAATGTACATAACATAAGCAAAAGTAATCTTTCTCTTCGCCCTATGAACTTCTTTTTAACGAACGATTCAATAACCTATCTTATACTAACAAACACATGTATTTTTCGTTTTTTTTTTTTTCTTTTTTCTTTCTTACGTTTTTCGTTAAATTCTTGCTAAGACTATGCTTTCGATATTTCCGGACGCGTGTTTAATCATTTGTTTCGTTTTATTCTTGAAATAAACATAAAGAAGAGTTGAACATCGTAAAAGACCACGCGCGCCTCTCTTCCAGTGCTTAGTTGCCTTCAACTCTTTCAGAAGAGTGAAGAAACGGCATGAGACAAAGAGGGACGTTAACAAAATAATACTAACGTAAAAATAATCAGGTTAAATCCATATTGCTCACCTCTGCGATTAGATAAAACAAAAATTTAAAAAAAAGGAGAGAAAAAAGAGAAAAGAAAATGAAGAGAGAAAGAGGAAACAAAAAACGGATAAACAATGGAGTTGCAAAGAAATGCAAATATTCCTTTGTATTAACGAAGAATGAAATCGTATATACTGATATACATGGAGATGACATGGTCCTCAATGATTATGTAAGCACTATGTAAAAGCAAGTTAACAGTCTGTATGTATGCCTTATTACATTTTTTCCAAGATTGAATAGTACCGGACCCTTCTCCTAAAGATTGTCTTTGCAGCCGAGCAAAGTGCTGTTGTTTCGGTACAGTAAATTCAAAGACGCGATATTTTGTAGATAAGAGTTTTTTTTTTTTTCAGTAATTAACGATGTAATTTTGTCATTCAAAACTTCGAGGCGTACAAGGTTAACAATTTTTATTTCGCACGGAAACGTGTACGTCCAAGCGATAAAACGATTCAGAAACTTAATTTAAAGTTACTTAATCCCATCTATGGAATTCACATTTTCTTCATTGGAACTAAAATTTTCGTGCTTTAATTTGAAAAAAATAAATGAATATACACAACTGATAAAATTATCAGTTGATGTGCGAAAATGGTTTCAAATAAGAAAGAAATAAGATACCGATGAAAAACTTTTTTGTGAAGCTTCGACTTTCTTTGTAAAACGTATGAAAACGAGAGACAATGTAGAAATTTGAGAAACGTTGGTTCGTTAGTAATGGTCAGCAGCAAAGACAGCCAGAAAAACTGTATTCGTACCAAGTATTGCTAGGACCAAATCAAATACTTCACTACTAACGTTTCTTGCCTAAGATTGATACAGAAGTACAGGAGGAATTAAACCGACACACCATTTGTCCCCATCTTATTATTGGGCACTACATACACAATGCAGCTTAGATAGCAGTTGACGGATATATATGCAAAGATGATTATATTAAAGCTCCACCAACATTCAATCAATAACCAATTTTACGAATATTTCTAATCTTAATACAGGCCGATCGATTCAACTTAGATATTAAGAAAATTAGACCTCGAGACAGTAAAATTGTTGTGTCTAACAATAAGACATTTTGTCATCCCTATGTGTTGGACAGTGTATGAATTTGCATTTTCTTTTCTTTTTTTCCTTTCTTTCTAATACAAAATATTCTCGTTTGTCGTTGTGCGAATACCTGTTTTGAATAGTTTCATAGGAATATGGAAATAATCGTCATTCAAGTCTTTTAAGAACGCAGAACGAAACGTCGTTCAATGATTTCGTGGAACTCGAACTTGCGTGATCACATCGCAATCGAAATTATAATAAAACAAAATCGTACAAAGTTGTACATAAGCATATTGGAACGTTAAAATATCTTGAGCCTAGCAATAGTTATTAATGTGAAAGAGATTACTCAATACAGAGTAGAGGAAATGCTGAACTTTGCAAGTCGGCCGTCATAAAACTAATTAACTTGTCTAGAACGTATATACGTACTAAGTATGTAGGAATAGTTTAGTGTGTTTCACGTATGCACGTTAAAAATTCTCCGTATATCTTATACAAGTTGTACGTACTTGCACATAAATCTACGTGTACACACGTATTCGCATGACATGTACATGTATATTTATGCATATGTATGTACACATATAATGTTTCATGTATATGCGTGTAATTATATACACGAATATTTAATATTTTGTTTTATAGTTAAACGTAATTGCGACTATGCGCTGTGCGTAAATATTACGCCAGAGCATTTTTGTGGATCCGTGTAGCGAGTATGCATTAGAAAAGTCCTCTCTTTCAACCTTTCTTTTAAGATTTATGTGTAGTGGACATCATTTGCGTATATATGTATATATATGTATATATATATATATATCTATATATCGAGTCAGATCAAAGGCTACACACATTTCACAGATTGAGAAAAGCTCACCCGATCTGAGATTTAAGTTGCTATATCGCATTTTCAATTTTTCGAAATATTCGAAGTTTTCGAAATGTATTTTGACTATCTGATATACATCTTGGGTCACACATTTAAGGAAGGCCACATTGAACTAGTCTAAGAAATTACTGCCTAGCACTCTGAACAAATATACTGATGAAATTTAACCTATTATCTAACCATATGACACATACTTAAATGAGTAATAGTTGGAAATTCTTGCGAACGTTCCTTTCTCCTCTCTTACTTTTTTTTTCTTTTTTCTTTTTTTTTTTTTTTTT
>NW_025110709.1:91173-100855 GCF_011392965.1 Frieseomelitta varia
TTTTTTTGCTTCTTTTCAGTACAACTGAGCAATCTTTTTCTTTCTTCTTTTTTCCTTTTTACGAGCATCGGATCCTCAATGAAATGAATCATTTGAAATGATTATCTTTGGCATTGTGAAATATGCAAAACAGCATACCCAAAGATAAAAATATCGACGTTCGTAAGTTTTCTTTTTGTTAGTATATTAGCAAAGAACAAGCAAACTCACTTGAAAGTGCGACATACGATAGACAACTGGATCACAAGTATTGGATACCGAGAACTGACACTCCCAAGACTGTATTATAGTAGGGATAAAAATATGTACAGTAGAAAACTATGGAGTTACTATAATATTAATTTGTAAAAAGTAGATACGCATACGATTTCCCTATTCCGACGCGAGTACGCATATTTCTTTGTATGATGTTTTGAAAATTTCGCAATTAATGGGCGGCATTTTTTGTCTCAGCGATAAAATTATGATAAACGCCAGCGAAAGCTTTTCATTAACGTAATGCGGAATACGTAAGTAAAAAGCTGCTGGACTCAATCTATGTTTTGTCATACGAAATGGAGAAGCGGTTTTCAAAATCTTGCTAGGTACAGTTTGAATAATCACCAACGTCACTTACAATCTGACTTTCATTACGTTTTATCACGAGAACTGGATCTTTAGAAGTTTCAACGACCTTTTTTTCTATTTCCAGATCATACAATAGTGTGGCTTGTAATGCATTATACATACCAGTTCTAGCATATCGAGATGCCTTCGTCAATTCGTAGACACTGGCTGCCAACGTTAATATATCTGTAAATATAAAACAATAATTTAAATATGAATTTCTTTATTATTATTTAATAATGAAATATTCAATGTTTGTAAAGATTTTAAGAAAGATTAAAAAATTAACTATTGCAACTATTTCTAACTAATAAATATAATAAAAAAATTTTATAATTTGTAATTTATATATGTAGTTAAATATGCGGCTGAATATCCTATGAACATACCATTATCATTGTATACAAGAATACACGGTGGATTCTCTTTCTGGCGTTTAGTAGCATTTGCAATTTCCCGTTTACGACATTCTTGAACAAATTTTATTGCTTCTAACCAATACTCCATAGCTTTATGTACGCGTTGATTCATCGTGGTCCCTCGCAAACGTTCCATCTATATTTATAGATATAGATACTTACTGTTATTTAATATATTTTTATCAACAAGAAAAAATGGTATTATACTACCTTCGCGATCAAAGTTATAACGCGTGCATGCTCTCTCAAGTAGTCAATGATTAAACGGTCGACACGTGATGGATTTCCTTGAAGGCGAGGAATAGGTATATTATTTGCACTTGTCACTCTTTTGCCAGGGAAATGAGCAGCTAACCCAGCCTCACATTTCTTACGTTCTTTTTCTAATTGTTTAAACTGTTCGTAAGTTTGCTCTAGTCTGAAGTGCAATATACTTGAAGGTGCTGTACGTCTAGCTGCTCCACTTCCATTTCTAAGGCTCAAACCTCCACCATAAAGTACAGAAAATAGACGTGGGATCGGAAGTGGTACAGGAACTGGCATTACTGGTGGGAATACTCCAGATCTTACTGTACCAGGATTTGGTACTATTCCCGAATTAAAAAGTACATCAGCAGATGGAATACCAGCACTACTTTGTATTCTTGGCATGTGATGTCGTTGTTTCATAAGATAATTGAAAGTATCTTTGTTCATTGAAGACCCTGCGATTTGATTTGTCAAATGATTTACTGAAGGAAAAGCTATTTCTTTGGTAAGGTCAAATCCTTCCACCTTATACGTATTAGTACTGTTAGGCTGCTTCAAGTCCTGATAAGATGTGGAACTTTGTGGTAACATTTTTAAAGTCTCGCCGCTATTGGCAGTGTAATGTTGATAATTATGATATCCATATTTTGCAATTGACTGATGAGCGTTACGTGAACTTAAATTTTTTGGAAATCCAATTGGTGAATATGTCTTAGAGTCGATAGTCTTTGATTTTGGACTGATAATTTTCAGTAAATTATTATCAATTCTATAATCATTATTTGTAAGACAATTTTCGTTTGTATCTAAATTATTTATCGATGATGTGGTAAAGATGTGGTCGCTTACACTTGGATAATAATCGATTAGTTGCTTATATTCTTGGTCCACAGCTTGATTTAATTTGTAGCTACGAGCTTGTTGCTGCAAAAATTGGAGTTGCTCATTTGGTAGGGAGATATTTGCCACGCTTAATCTACTTGAATCATGTAAATCTTTATAATCATTAGCATTACTGCGTTGTATATTATTCCCAAAATTGTGCAAATTCGTATCAGCTGGAGAAAAATGTTGTAATGGAGAGTTCGAAAGAAAGCCAGAATCAATACTCAAATCAGTCATTGCTGAACTTGGTCTGTAACTTTGATTATTGGCAGTCATGCTGTATAATTCATGCATAGAAGGTGTCAGATTATTATATGTATTAGCAGTTCCATTTTGTCTAATATTATTGTGATACTCCAATTCATTTAGAGTAATTGGGTCAGGTGAATCTAGAGCTAATGTTAGAGCCATATTGAAATTAAGATCTGGGTTTGTACAATTTTGTATTCGTTGATAATTTCCAAATAGATCTGATGTGCAACCTGGTGTTGACAAATTCTCTGTCCAGTTAGACTGTTTACTCACATTTGTCTCATTTGTAGTTGTTAATAAATCATTGCACAAAGGCATAGTATTTCCGCTAACACAATAATTTTCACTATTTGGACGTAATGCATATGACTGTGAATCAGATGGATACGTATTTGGATATGCACCAACCCCGTTGTTATATAAATTTGCTTGATCTGGTACTTGTCCTACACATGTATTGAGGCTCAATGTTTTGAGTTCTCCACAGAGATTGTTATAATTACACTCGAGTTTAACATTACTAGAAATGTTATTTTGTAATTTATTAAATGTTGAATGCACGTTGAAGCGATCCATAGTAAAATTAGGATCTGTATTATTTTCCATTTTGTTTTCCATGTTACGGGGCTGAGTATCTGAATAATATTGAATATTGCCATAACTAATATTGTGAGCACTGTCACCAACAATTGAATCATCATCAAGAATTTTTGATACTAGATCATTGACCATAGGATTATTTAAATCCTGACTATCCTCATCTTCTACATTCATCTATATAAATAAATAATTAAAAAAGAATTAGTATCATAATGTAATTCTTCTTCTTTATTATTTTTAAGAAACCTCTGGATCATATTCAATAGATCATATTAAAATAAATTATATAAAGTATCTTATTCTGAATTAGAACTTTCTACTTTCATAGCCATAAAATATCAAAGTAAGAATATTTCTTAGTATTTCATAGATTTCTTAATGTAATTCTTATATTTAATTAATAAAATTTAGTTAAGTTGTTTTGTGAAATATGTCATATTCGAAAGAATGAAAATATCTAATTCAAAAAATAAATATATCTTTAATTTTTTTATAAAAGTAATTATTTTAAAATATTATTTAAGCATATAAGTACATTATTTAAGCATATAAGTCAGTTATTAAAAAATATATTATGCATTGTAGATTGATATGATGTAAGTATTTAAAACAAAGTATCATAGTTATATATATATTATATACACATATATATACATATAATATTTTACAATATCTTAAATGTGATATTAGTTACATGTTTATTTCCTTTAATTTAATATATAAAACAATTTTTTCATAGAACTGTATTAAATAATAAAATCTTTAAGTTAAGATAGTCTTGTTATCTTTAAGTTTCTTACATTTTTTGGTGTATTACATTCCACTAAGTCATAGTTCCAATAATTATATTCTGTATTACATCTGTCAGCTGAATAATTGTTTTGTGGTTCCAACATGTTGATGTTATGGTCAACCACATTATTCTATAAAAAAAAAGTAATTAATTTTGCATTTGACTTAAAACTATTTCAATTCTTTATTATGTTACAATAACATGATACGAATAGTACATGAAACTTTGTTCCTTTATTAACTTCCTATAATCCAATAACTATTATATGTATTAATATGTTAAAAGACAACTATCAAAGTATATTAAGTAGATTCTATACAGAGACAATTATCAAAATATATTAAGTAGATTCTATATACGATTATTATGAAATTAACTACAAATTTATCAGAATAAATTTATCTTTTTCACTTATGACTTCATTTCAAAAGCAACAATTTTGAATTTAAATCTATTATGAGCCTAATTACGCATCGAGAACGCACTAAAAGCGAATTATTTCTGTCAAATAAATTACTAAATATCTGTAATCGAAATCATGATCTTCGCATCGTATATTAAACGTTTCTTTCTCTCGTTAACTAAATACGGTATTTTAAATACAAAAACGATGCCCTTTAATGCACGTTATGATGAAACTATTGCTTTGTACTTTACAGTGGAGGAAAATGAACGTCACTTTTTCAGAAATGAAGTCGGGAGCCACGTTTGCTTACCTTGCTAACAGAGAAACCATTGTTGCTGATGATTGTAGCCAAATTGTGCACTTCGGACAGAGCCATTTGTTAAAGATCACTGAGAATCACCTCCACTCCTTGCCATCACCCTTTCTCTTGTGCGGCTGCCTTCCAGCAGTATGCACACCCACACCAACCTATGGTTTCTTTAAACGTAGCTAGCTAGCATCTCACAATGCACATTAACGATACTACTATGAGAGAACAGAATATAGATGGAACTATGGTTATTATACTATATACATATGCCATGTATGCGTATACGCTATGCATATGATTTTATAATCGAGTACGTTAGATAAGAGTGTTAAATATCGTGGAAAAATTTTTAGTTCAACTTTCTTAACTTTTTACATCTATTAGTTAATGAAATGCAGGTTCTGAAATGTTCCAGAAATATAGCGAATGAAAGATATCTTTCCCCTAGAAAAGTGTATGTTATTACTAAACTTCCTGCGCGCGTGCGCAAACGAAGAAGTATTCAAATATATAATACCGCAAATCGTAAAACACAAACATATTTTTCAATAACGAAGAAAAAGAAATCTAAATAAAGGCTAAATCTTTATATCATTTTATCTCAATGTATTAAATAAAACTATATTCGGTATAAAATTCATTACAATTCAATATATACAAATTATACTTTATATGTGCATTTTATTGCATACAATTAATACAATTGTTCTAACATTAATTATATTATAAAATATGAAATAAATAATACGAAATTTAATAAGAAAGAAATATAAATTGTATATAAGAGAAATATAAATTGTAAATTTCTTTTAATATGCTACTGGATCAGTTTGTACAGTTTTACTTTCTACTTCAGTTTCTTTATTTAAGATGCAATACTTATTCGCAATATTAACTATTTCTCGTAACGTAGTATTTTCTTCTTTTAAACTGCTATATACTTCTTTTTCTTTCATCTCATTTTCTTCGTCCAAAGCAACGGCAGTTTTCATTACTGCTGCCATTTCATTAATCTTTTCTGCTTGATTAGTGATTATCTGTAGCGATTATTTTATAAAATACAATAGTATTAGTAATTATTTCATAAATGAACCATTCTTAATTATTAATAAGCAATTATTAATAAATGATAAAATTTCAAGAGAATTATTGAATTTATATTATATATATATATATATGTATGTATAGCTTTTGATATAATAAATTTTAACTATGGCATTAAAATGTAACTTATTATATATATAAGACGGAATACTTAATTAAATGAGAACATCTAAATATCTCTGCTATTTCTAAAGATATAGATATAGAAACTTTGTTAATATAAAATAAAACTTGTTCAGTACTGAGGTGGCCATAATAATAAGGTGGCAGTAATAATTTTTTTGTAAGTGGTTTCGAAGATTTCAAAATCCACCTTTTTTAAGTGAAATATTTTCTTTTATTTATGAATCCATATAGCTCAATATTATCTATAAAAAGTTAACGTGGTACATTATAATTATATACGTCAAAAAACTAGGAAATATTTTAATTTTAATCCTGTAAAATCTATTGCATCAGAGATAAAGAAAGACAAGGACAATATTCCTATATTCATACTGTCCATGTCTTTCATGCATAGATTTTATAAATATTTATAAAGTTAAATATCTCTAAACTAACAGTTTTTTAACATACATAAGTTAATACCTTTTTATAGAGAATATTAGTGCATTAAAAAATATATTATTGTATTTAAAAAAATGAACGTGACCTTGAAATCTTTAAAACCTCTTCATCTACAGAGAAATCATTACTATTATATTTATGCTCCTTTAAATTATAATTATATCAAATAACTTTTATTGACAAAGTTTATCCATATCTCCAAAAACTATTAGAAATATTTAAGTGTTCTCATATAAGTATTCCACTCTGTATAGTAAAAAACATTCATTTTAGTAAAATAATGTAACATTTAATTGTATGTATAATTAAAAATGTTTATGCTTACATTAGCATATTTTGCATTATGTAATGAAGAAAGATCTGTTTTACAAAGACGTAATAAAGATGCTGTTTGTTGTCTATATTTAGACATAATTAATTCAAGAGCATGATGATGATCCTCCAGTGCCTTTTTTAATTCCTTATTTTCAGCTTGCAATTCTTGCAAGTGTTTGATTTCTCTCTGTATTCCTGAGATTAATTGTACATGTGGTCTTTGTTTTGCTTCAGTATTTAAAATCTCTACTTCTTCCTGATACTATAAATGAATAATAAACATTATTATAATGAACTTCAAATAGTTTTGTAACAAAGAATTGTATTAACAATCTAAAATAGTTTGTTATCTCATTATATTTTGTTTCTATTATATTATATATATATTTCTTTTTGTTAAACAATACTACACTGTACTATACTATATAAATAAATTGTTTACCTGCTTCATATTAGCAATTTGACTACAAACTGATTCTATTTCGCTTATTAAATTATCTGCTGTATTTTCGTGATCTGATATTCTAATCACTAATTTTTTAGCATCCAGTATGATTTGTTGAAAAGTTAATGACATCTGTAAATGTATGTAAGTACACATAAATAAAAGCTTTTAATAAATTAGTTACCAAAATATTATTTTGTTTTGTTAAATATACATATATATTTATTAAATATTATTTTGTTATTATATTATATATATAATATTGTAATGTATATAGATGTATTATACATATATATATATAATATACATATATATCTTCTCTTTCTACATTATATTGTTACAGAAATATGTTAATTAAAATTTATATGAATATAACGGCTCTATTGCCATGTTATAGATTATTATCAATTAATACAAATTATTTGTAAACAAGATCATGTTTTCTTTTAATATTTTATGTAAATATAATGCTAAAATAATTTAAAGGGAAGGTACGTAAAATAATTTTCATAAAAATTAACATACAATGCTTGCACATAACCTATAGATGATGATTTAATTGTATAACTTTAATATCATACGTAACGTTTTTAATTACTATTTTATAGATATATTTATAAAAACTTTTGCTTATAAACTGTTAAAAATTGTTATTAAATAGGTTATACTTACATTCAAGCTATTAAACATACATATATTTTATAATAATTACAAAAAATATATATATTTTTCCACTCACCTCTTAACGATGATAGACTTTATCCTATAAATTTGATCAAATTTTTTATTTATTAATTCATCCAGTTTTGTGTAATGAAAAAATAAGATCAATGCCACATGAAAATATCTTGTTCCTTAGTTGTATCGCAAGTTTGTTTATTTTCAATCACTTCCATAAGATCATCTGTCTACTAATCGCTAACTGATTATAAAAATTTCTTACGTGTTATAATTTCTTCCATATAAAATTAACTACATAACTTATAAGTTTTTTTTATCATCATAACTTTTTTCTAACTTTTTTATCGATCACTTTTATCTTTTTTTAATGAGATATAAATAATATATACATATGTATTAAAAATATTTTTTATTAAAAGTTTATTGTTTAAAACAATGAGAAAGATATTTTACAATTCTTAGTTTTTGTTTCTATGTAACTATTGTAAATTATTGTAAATAATTCTATTATTTCGATTATATATAACATATTCTTTCTTTAAATATTAATATTCATTGTTAATAGTTATTTGTTATTTTCTTAAATTCAGTTATTTTTTAATAATCTACCACTTACTTTTTAACAATCTACTACTTATATTAAAAATTTTATAATTAAACTTTTTATTTTTTAAATTTATATATAATAAGTTGTACACATCAAATTTTTAAGTTACTTAATTATTTTGATTTAACCTTTTAATTTAAATATTACAAATATAAGGGTTAATTTAAATATTACAAATATAAAGGTACGTTATACTTAAATATATATTTATATTTTTATTGATATTAAAAGTATTTTTCATGTAGAAAATGTTCATAATAATTATTAATAAATATTGTTAATAACAAAAGAAAGGGTGTAAAGTCTATAAATGATTTTAAATATTTGAATTAAATATTTTGAAAAGAAATACTAATAAGTATACACATAACATTTTCTATATTTTGTTAACTTCAAAAATTTTTTAAATGGTAATAATATTTTTGAACTGTACTATTACTGTTTTATTTTTTGCAGTATATGATGTATATGATATGATGCAAATTTTTTTATAAAAAAAAATATACAATAAAAGTATGGAAATAATATTTTCAAAAAATCTGTTTTAATGGGGAAAAAAATTAAAAAATGCTTTCTTATGTATTATGTATTATAGTTAGTATAAATACTGTTATTTTAAATAATACATATGTAAAAAATATTATGTGAAATTGTTTTCATTTATCAAGCACTGTTTTAAACCAAAAAGTGAATAAAAACTGATGTATTCATATATTCAATAAAAATAGTCACAACTTTACTTTAGATTTAAATTAAACATTAATTATATATTATAAATATGCAATTGTCAGTAAATTTAGTTTATTTCATATTATAAATTATCTATTTCCATTGCTGGATTATCATAAGATCTCTTTGATTCCTCGTTACTTTCTTCAGCCCAACTTTGTTTTTCACCAGATGCATATAAACCGTATACTATAGCTCCAATCAAATAAACTGCCCCAGCAATAATGAAAACTATCCTCCATTCTGCGGCACTCTATAAAATACATTCCAACTTCATTAAATCTGATTTTTAAATATTCAGTAATTATTAATTATTAATTAATATCTAAAGTTGTAGTTAAATATAATTTAACGTAATGTTATAGAATTTTTAAATATCAATACTATAATTACATTTCATTGAAAATATATATGTTATAACTGAAACTTACTTTGTTCTGGACAATATATCCAGTAATAAGAGGACTTATAATTCCAGGTAAAGTAGCCACAGTATTTCCTATTCCCATAAGCACACTTGCATGCTTAGGAGCAATATCCAAATGATTTACTCTATATAAAAAATATTTATGTAATATATTTATAAAGTTATACAGGGTGTAGCACGTAACTGTCACCACGATTTTTCAGGCACTTCTGATTGTGTGACAAAAAATGTTTTGAACAAAAATTAATCAGTTTCTAGTTGGCTATAAGGTACAATATAAAAAATTC
>NW_025110709.1:101323-127590 GCF_011392965.1 Frieseomelitta varia
TAGCCAACTAGAAACTGATTAATTTTTGTTCAAAACATTTTTTGTCACACAATCAGAAGTGTCTGAAAAATCGTGGCGACAATTACGTGCAACACCGTGTATATAATTAATAAATTTAAAAAAAAATATATTTAATATTAATAAATTTTTAAAGAAAATAATTTATATTATTATTATATTATATTAATAATAATTTATATTATTATATTAAAAATAATTTATATTATAAATAAATAAATGTGCAATTTTCTTGGCAAATTAGTTAAAGACACAATATACATATCTAACGTCGTTCACTAATTTGTTAATGAAAATTAATTAAAAATTTAAAAATTTTATATTTTGACTTTATGTATATATATATATATATATATATATATATATATATATATATATATATACATATGCACATTTAATGTTAATATAAAAAATTATTTAACTTTTTAAATAATTAAATTATAATATTTTATTTCCCTTCCATTTTTTGTATTTTTACATTTAAAATTCGAAAAAAATTACCCAAATCCAGACCAAGCAAAGCCACCAAGGCCAACTGCTAAAGTTATACAAATAACTACTCCTGCCGGTGTTAAGATGAAACCTGTACACGTCATGAATATCGCTTGACATATAAAAGCTCCGCAATTAAATAATTTACGCACCTGCAACAAAATAAGTATTATAGTTGCAAAATTTTTGCATCTTATACTTGTATTATATATTATATGTAATTTTAAATAGCACTTGAAAACAATGTACTAAAATTACTAAAATATAAATAGAATGTTATTTTATTTATTATATTTTATTTTGAAAATATTTTATTTTCAAATGCTTTTAATGGGGATCTATAAAAAAAATTTGTAAAAAGAAAAGTGTTTTTAGAGTAAAGACAATTTAATGACAAGATAATAAATATTTAATGACATACCTGCGTAGTCGTTAAAATTTTCTTTCTTCTTAAATAATCTGCTAAATGTCCAGAAAATTGAACAACGAGAGTCATAACTAGATACGGTAATGCAGATAAATATCCAGTCTTATCCAATTTGAAATCGAGTACATCTAAAAATAGATTACTTAAGTATAATTTATATAATTTATTTAATATTATATGTTTATCAAATAAATGTTTAATTGAACGCACCACTCATAAATGTTGGTAACTGAGTAAGCATCGTATAAAACCCCCAATTTTCGCTAAAATGAGCTGCAACAATTGCCCACACTGGTGGAGACGTAAGCATAGCTTTCCATGGATGTGTAATTTTCTATATAAAACAAAATAATCAAAAAAATTCTGTAAATGTAACATTATATTATACATATATAATTATAATTATACATATATTAATTATAATTATACATTATACATATATTAATTATAAAAAGACATAAAAGTTGAATAGTAAAATTAATTACTTAAAAAAAAGTTTTTAAATAAAGAAAATTATTGATAATAATATTTAAAAATCGGATGAAAATTATATATATATATATATATATTTCTAAGAATAAATTAATAAAAAAATTTTTTTGAATTGTTATATTATTAACAATTATTTACTTTAGATTTAGTTATTCTTCACTGATTTCAATGACCTTGAAATATATTATCAAGGTCATTATTCTAGGCAACTTTTCTTTATATACATTTATCTATCGTAACATGTACAGGCAAAAGTTCAAAATGATGTTCTTGCCAGTAAAAAGTACCCTAAAATAAATAATTACTATATTATTGTTTAGAACAAACTTACTTTTTCTTTGCTTGAATTTCCAAGGCTACTTTTAATATATTCGAGTTCGGCTTTGGAAATAGATTTATCGTCCTCTGGTTTATCCTTCACAACTATCCACCAGTAAAAAAACCAAATAACACCAGCTGCTCCAAAAACATAAAAGACGGAAGACCAACCAAGATATTCAGCCATCAAACCGGCAACTGGCATCGCAAATACAGTTCCAAAAAAACTTCCGGAAAATGCAAGTGTTGCTAATTTCGATCTTTCCAATGGAGGTGCCCATTGTGCCCATATTGCATGTATACAAGGATACGTTACACCCTAAATTCAAATGAATAGAAATTATTTTAGCAATAAAAAACTATAAAATTATATTGTTATTTTATTATATTATTCTTTTTTATTAAAATGGAAAAAGAAAACATAATATATAATACATAAAATGAACGATACGTTAATGTATTTTATATATGTATATCTCTGATAGCGAATGCATAATATTATGTGTAAAAGCAATTATTTTACATACAAGGTGAGTCACGAGAAACCGGACTCTTATACTGGTTGATTGTATTAAAAAATCTTCTGGGGCAAAGTTAGATACAGATATAAAAATATTTCTCAAGATATGTAGGATACATAAAATAGAAAATATGTAGGATACATAAAATAGAAAAAATAATTAAGTTTTTATCAAAAATAATTTTTTTAAATAAGTTTTTGTCAAAAATAATTGACAGAACGATTTGAACAGTTTAATGTTTTCATTAATTGAACGAATAACCAAGTTTAAAAGTTGATAAATTCGTCCTTATATCAATCACGATGCAGTGGGATTGAAAATACCTACATCGTACTATTTCAAAAACATCAATGATTTAAACCTCGTAAAAAATAACTTTGGGAAAAATCTATTCCTACTATTATAATACTATTATAATTTTCCAAGAAATATAAAAAGTTAAATTTGTTAAGATGTTGAAATATTTGAGAATGTTAATTGTTAAAATTTTTCAATACAAAAACAAATAACGGTGTATATACATATAAGAATATTATTTTTTGTGACTCATTCTGTATATTGAGTGCGTTTTATTTGCTATTTTATATGCACATTTTCTCACTTTTTATCTTCGGCAAAAGATTATTAGGGGCATAAAGAAGAATAGAAAATATACTATAAAAGATGTCAAACAGATTATGTGACATTTTTATAAGCTCATATATATTTCCAACATTCCAGTGTTACTTACTTATTTAAAATAAATGAAATGAGGAGGACATCTGATACAGAATCAAGAAGAAAACATTATTTTAATAATAGGACTTAAGATGAAATTATTTTTAAGAACCAATTCTTTTGATCATTATTTTTCAGAATTAATACCTACTAAGTCGAGATTTAAATAATAATTTAAAAAATGAATGTATAATTAATATCATAATAATTTTAATATTGTAATTTTTACCTCACCTCACAAATTCCTTCTACTATTCGTAGAACAAGTAGAATGTAAACGTTTATTCTGACCAGGGGTGGTGTGATAATCGTAAGAAAAGCTGTAACTGCTATTCCAAGACCAATAACTCTTTTTCCACCAATACGCGCACCAAGCCATCCTCCTAATAATTGGGTACTTATGTATCCATAGAAAAAAGAACTTAACACCAATCCTTGTGTTTTCGAATCCCAATCGAATTCTTGTTCCTGTAAAAAGCACCCTGAATACATTTAAAAATGATCAAAGTTAACAAGATTCATTTATCTTATGTAGTATTATATCTTCATAAACTTCTAAATATTTATTATCAGATGTAGTCATTTTTAATTTATTTTTAACTAAGAAAAAATAAATAGAAATTTAATAACAGATCAAAATAAATAAATATATTGATGTAACTTTAAATGAAAATCCTAAATAAACAATTTTTTTGTTATTATGTAAAAAAGCAATGAAACAGCAATCAATTACATGTTTACAAAGTAATGTAAATGATAATCTAAATGATATAACTGATAAAATATCATATATTATGATAAGAATACGTATGTTTCTGTATAATTATATTACATTTGATAAGAACTACTTTTCAATTTAATCTTACGCATTAATACATTATTGTCATATCGTTGATCTAGTAATTATTACTTATCTCGTTGATCTAGTAATTACACGTTATATCAATTATCTCGTTTGAATTGTGATAAAATTTTAGCGCCATTTATCTTTATTTTTGCAATATAATGCAGATATATGCTAAAAACTTTTGAATGAGTGAAATTTAAAAAGTTTATTATAAATATTTAAATTATTTAACTTATAAATAACTTATAGATCATCATTTAACTTATAAATATTTAAATTTGTAATCCACTTTACTTACAAAATATTCCTTTCCATTTTCATCGATTTTGCGAACCTTTGCGGTCATTGCAACAATGGCTACGCTTAAATTTACACGAAGAATATATGATGTAAAAAATCCGAAAAACGCCAATACTCCGACCACGTATCTTCTTTTTTTCCAAAATTTCCAAGATGATATGTGTTCATCTTTAAATTTGACACTAAAAAAAATCACCAATATTATAAATTCTAGCATTTCACATTTCGAAAATACAATTTCTATGATTTCTTAAGTAATTAAGAATTTTTAAACAATAATATACTTCAAGCTGATTGTATTATTCAGAAAAGTAATGGAATTATATGTCAACGTGTTCAAATCCTGTATTACATCTGTAGTAAAAGAAAATAATTTTATAAAATTGTTAATAATCTCACCAGAAATGAATAATGTTCAACCATAATATTACGATGCAATGAAGCAGTTGCAAAAGAACAATACTCACGTTCCGTATTCAGTATCCTTGGCAAAATCGACCGAGGATTTCTCTCTCTCCATCGTTTTTTAAGATTTTAAACGAAAGTTCACGAAGTTATAAAACACTTCTGAAACGTATCTTCGTTTACAATGTTTACAACAAGATGGTTAATTATAATCTTATCCGAAATTTATTATATATTTTTTAATTAAATAAATCAACACTTTAATAAATGTTTTAAATCGTTTATTAAAAAATTTTTAATTGTTTATTTATTGCTTTTTGCTATTACTCCTTTCAAAATGTATAGATATCATTAAAAATTTAAATTAATTCATCAAAATACTAAAATACATAAAATAAAACCGTATAGAATCACACACTAAATATTAGATTAAAGATTAAAAAATTTTAATCACGAATCAGTTTTACAAGGTAAGCAGTTAATATTATCTTTTATTTAATAAGACGTAAATTTTTCAACAAATTATTAATATTCGTACGGAATTTAATTAATTTTTAGCATGTTAATAGCTAATATTACGATTTATAAAAAAAGTGACTTCTATGTGCTACCTGATTACTAAACAATATACATAATAACCAAATATCAATATCAAAGAACGATTTTACACATAACTAATAGCAGTGACCCAATAATATTTCGAAAGTAGAAAGTTCCGTACTTTAGCAGACAATGTACACATATGCAATATGTATATATATACTATACATATACATGTTGTTACGATCATCTTATACTGTCTTATACTGTAAAATAAGTATTATAACTATTTCATTTACAAATTAATAGAAATTATTACTATAAAATTAATCAATAAATTTAAAGTTACTTTTTCTTTTCATTAGACAGAGGGCAACACAGACTACTTTGCCGAGTTCCAGTGTTGTGCACTTTAACATGTCGTGATTAAAAACATTTTCCCATTGTCTCAAACAATTCAACGAATTATGTTTTCGATACCTCGTCTGAATATGAAATTAATTTTTCAAGTACACTAGAATCCGTACATGTTTTCTTGACACATTTTTACCAAGGCATTTTTACCGTAAATAACGTGACAACCTGTTACACAGAGCAACAGTTGTGACACACGTGTAAGTATTTCGCGCATGTTTAATGGTTCTAGTACGATGTTTAAGGCTTTTAATCATATTGACGATAAAACTACGTTCAGAAATATGTGTTTTTTTTTTTTTTATTACAAACCTGTTCATAAATTGTACAACTGAAGCACTTAAAAAAGAAATATTTTTGATTTTTTTTCCTGGTTTGAAACTTCATCAGATGAGAATCAATCTTGATCAATTCACAATTTAATTGAAACATATTTTATTTTACTATCCAATAAAAAAATATTCATCGTAATCCGTTTATACCAAAACAGAATTTACGACTTGTCACAGATGAGAATTATAATAACTATATTCACAACATTTCACGATTTTTTAAATTTAATTTAGAGATAATTAATAGAATTCATTTTTTTTTTTATTATCTTGAATTAACTATAATATACTTTAATATCACTATGATTTTAATATTTTGATTAAAATTTGTTACTTTAGTTTATTAACTTTCAACTATATTCAAATATACTTCACGAACAAGAGATATTTTAGCGTGTACAAGTTATATAAAGGGTTTTAAACTTAGCGGTGTCACTGAGGTGTGCTCGCAATCGTGTCTGAAATATGATTATTATGATGTGAACGTGAACGGTAAGCCTACGCTTCCAACTAAGCGTTTGGAGATTATTGATCGCACACTATATCACTTTCATTTTGTACCTTCTAGTTCAGAATCTTATGGATAAAGAAGGAACTATTAAATGTGTACATAAAAAATTAATTTACTATTCAAAAATTTCATTGTCTATAAATACAATTCCCACTTTATTCGTAAGTGTATTTATCATATATGCTTAAAAAGAACGTAACAAATTTTTAAAAAAATTTAACGATATATGTTTGCAAAATCAAAATTATTTATTAAATAACATTTATCTCTTTTTTTTTGAAAGGATATATTACAATTTTGTGATTGTTCGGAAAATTTTCTTTTTCTGCAATGATTTCTTTAAATTTTATTTTCTATGAACATAAATACATACTTATATTAGTTTTGAAATACTTTTCTCATTTTAAAATAATATTTAAAAATTTATATTTTAAAATATTTAGTCTATGTCAATTCTGTTCACAAATTTATTAATATACTAGATCCACTGATTGAAATCCTTAAAATATTTATCAAGCCATGCAGTATAGCCACTTATTGTTAGTAATTCTTTTTTCTATTATTATTTTATTTTTCTTTTTATCTTTATATCTATTTTTTGCTTTTTACTATTTGTATAATGGATGATGCTATCTTCGATAAATGGAACGAATTTAATCAAATATTTTGTTCTACTATTATTAGCTATGTTATTTATTTGTGGAAATTGTTATAATGACATATATATGTTTAGTATTTAAATCATATTACATAATTCTATTCTTATATATCATTTAAAATTTAAATTATCTACGTTTACAATGATTGACACAAAATATATTAACACATATAATGAAAAGTAAAAATAAATGAATATTATCTATTTGTATAAATAGAAGAATTTTTTTCTATTCATTAATAGATTTAGAGAACAAGTAGAATTAATGATAAAATTTTTAATTTTATTCTAGTAGGGAAATCTGTATGTTTTTAAACATATTACTATACCTTATTATTAAAATTTTCTAGATAAATACATACATACGTGTTTTTTGCATTTAATGCGTTAGAAAAAATGTACTTGTATTATCTTTCTACTAAATCCCATAATATAGCGTTAATTTATATTATAAATATTAATATAATTAGCTCTTCGACCGTATCTTGATTGAACAAACAGATAAATCTCTTTATTGTGTCGAGACAAAATTAATTAAACGTATTATCAAGATAAATTTTGATTACATAGGGATAGACAGGAATTTATTGGAATAAATTTGTCTGCGTTTATTAATTTTGGAATAAAGTATTTGCAATTATAATTCAAATATTGTCATTATTTACGTCATTTTATATAATATTTACATTTTCTACTAATATTATAATTTCTATTGAAATGAAAGTGATACAAAATCGTGTTTATTAACTTCTGGACTAGCGAAGCATCTGTAAATTTAGATGGATTATATTAGATTGTATATTAGATCACACCGGATCGGAGATTCGATTTGCAGGATATTGTTCTCGCACAATTGGAACTAGACAAACCTATTGAGAACACCTACTTTTACATTCCGTTTAATCTCGTGTATGTCCCTACACTTTCCGCTACACATTAAATTTGATTGCTCTACTTTGGTTGATTGTTAAATTAGACGTAATAAAGTTTAACTATGAATAAAAAATTAAATTTCTGTTTGATACGTATTTTATTTAAATTAAACATATATAATACAACTTATAAATTTAATGAAACGTAATTGAAATTGCGCAAAATTTAATTTGTTACTTGACAATGGGTATCTTCATATAGCCAATTTATTTCATTAATTTGATTAATTTGATTTTGCATTAAATTCAAATTATTTCACTATACTACGAAAGACAGACGGACAGTTAAAAGTATATTAATCTTGTAAAAAGTTATATAACAAAAAGTATACGTATGTAAATGTACATTTGATAAAAAGAAATCAATTGTATTGTATTACATGAGACTTTTATTTATTAAAGTTCATTAAACGATAATTATTGTAATTACGTATTACATAATTATATGTTTTCTGAGCAATAATCACATAATCACAAAATCACATAAACGCATAATCTTTTTAGCATTGCGAAAAATAGAAGAATGCCAAACTTTATGAATTATGAACAATAGTGAGTCATATCGCGTATATTTTCAAGCTTTCAAACACCATAGTTGACAAATGATTATGTGCTGTGGTATATATTTGATAATTAATTCCTGTTAGATTATTCAATGACAAATGCAAAAAAATAAAATCTTTCTAAAGAGCTGCTTAAGAAAAATAATATATATATAATATAAAATAAAGATAAATAAAGTAATAGAAATTTTTGGAACATATTGTAGCATAATAATCAAATTTAATCGAACTAAATTAATAATAATTTTATAAATAAATAAATAATAAATTAATAATTTTAAATTGATAATTTTAATACAGTAGTGTTTTTTATTGTTTGAATTTATTAACAATTTATTAATTGAATTTATTAACAATTTAATTATTTTCTATTGTATAAGAGAAATAGATTAATTTATATTTTGCAAAAATAACAATCATTTAATAATAAATAATTGTTCATTCAAAGATTTCTAGACATAGGCATTTATATATGGTATTATAATAGAAAGTCCATAGAAAGTCTCAAGGAAATCTAGTTTATAAAAGGGAACGACATTACAAGAGATTTTATTAATAAAAACAATCGTTGCAGTAGGTGTGCATTTGATCAAAGGTATTTAATCTAGTATTCGATCTAACATCGGATATGTCAATGTTAAGCAAACATTTTTCATGAAACATAATTCAGTTTTATTAAAACATTTATTTGTATTTAATCAAATTAAACAATTGTATTGTATTACCGTCATCGATTAATTTACATATTTTGTAATATATTAATTATAATCTAGTAATAGTATAATAAATAAATAATTTTGTATAATACTTTTTCATTGTATATTAATTATTATTTAAATATAAATTTATGCTAATCCTGTAACTGATATTTATGTTAATCCTGTATTTAAAAATAAATTTATGTCAATCCATTGCATTTTACTAATAAATTAGTTTGATTCACTTTTTTCTATTGAAAAATTGTGAATAATAATTGTTACATGTTAATAAATTTTAATTTCTAATTTATAAAATGTTGTATTCAATATGTATTTTAAAAATTATGTATAAATTATTTTAACATAAATTATAGTGTGTAAATTATTTTCTTCGTTACAAATTTATTTCTGAATTACAATTATTTTATAATAATGATATTAAAAATTCACTATTTTATATTCTATTTTTATCATTTACTTACAACTTTTAATTCTTGGAAACAGATCCATAAATGTCACAAAAATTTAAATTATCACATATTCACAAGTTTACAACGAAAGAAAAAACTTGATTTTTGTTTAATTATATTATTACGAAAAATCTACAAAATATGTTTATCACATTACTTAAAAATCAATAGAAAATTCTGCAAAATGTTGCACGTTAAAAGATGATAACTGATCGAAATAAATAAACATACACGTCAAATGGATAAATAGTCAACTGAGTGCAGATAGAAATTGAACATACAGGAAACTGAAAATTTGTTCTGTCATGCGCCAATCAGAGTATTCTATCACACTTGTGATTGTACGAATATTATGCAATGTAACAATTCGTAAATATTTCCTTACTTCCGTTAGATCACCATTGACATTTTACATTTCATATATTTTCTGACTGAAATATTTTATTTAGTTTCATAATAATTATTTCAACTATATTTAATAATACAGAAACTACCAAAAATAATTTTATATTTTTTTTGGTATAAAAAAATTTATTCAATGATAGTATGAAACAACGTTACATAATATTTCAATATATATGTATATATATATATATATATATATATATATATATATATATTTATGCAGTTGTAATAACAATTTTTCAAATGAGGAAGCACGTGCAAATTCCATACGGAATATATTATAGTTACAAATGCTAATTTATTTTAACTTTTAGCTATCGTAAGATAGAGATACAAGTACATCATAAGAGTTTTCAACTACATTGTAATTGAAAAAGATGAATTATACTACATAATGAATTTAAGTAATTCAACAAAATTTTTTATCTAAAATTTTGCCTGTAAATTCATAAGAACTGCTAAAATTTAAGAAAATAAATTTGGAAATAAAAATTTTATTATTTTTTTTTTGTTCTTGTTGAATATTTTTATTTTTATCAAATTAAATTATTTAATTATTTGATTCAAAACAGTAAAAAAATCTTTATCCCTGACCTGTATATATGTAATATATAAAGAATAATAGTAAACATAAATATCGCATGTAAGAAAATAAATAAATAAATAACTGAGCACAAGTACTTTCAATTACTTTGTATGAGAATGTATGCCATCTAGCGTAAAGAAAGAGTATTTGAAATATAAACATACATGCAGTATTTCACATTTATAATATACGAATTCTATGATGTAAGAAACAGTTTTCCTTATTAAATCAAAACAAATAAATATGTTACAATGAATACGAGAAATAAAAAAAATTGTCTCATTTGTATAGTTTCTTATAAACTTATACATGCGTGCAAAGATTTAAATGTAACAAATTAAAATTATAATACATATATTTTTATATATTTACATACTTTATATATTAAAAATGTATATATTATCCCTAAATATATACGTACGCATATACTATGTATACGTATATCCTATACCGAACAAATACGAGCAAAATTCTAGAGCGAATTAGTTCGTAATAGAATATCCCATTCTAGCTTTCAAAGTGAAATGAAAAACTGTCAAATTACTATCTACGTGTTCAGATATAAAGAACATATTTATTAATTTTAGAACAAAATTTTTTGAATTTAAATAATATTATACATTTTATGTATATCGTTTATACAATATATATAATATATTATCATACAATTCATGTTATTTTAAAATGCTATCTTCGAGATATCTGTTAATCAGCTGTGTTGCTGATGTCATGACGTTATTGACATTCTTTTAAAGTCAAATAGCATTATTATAATATTCTTTTTTTCTTGCGAAAATGAAATTTTCGCTCAATGAACAATGACGAATACTGTTTTAAGCTGAAGGTGGTTGTATTATATATATATATATATATATATATATATGGAATATCATTCTTTGACAAATACTTAACCTCATTTTAACTATTCCTTTTTTTTTTTTAGAAGAAAGCTGTATTCCCTTTTTTGTATAATTATAGAATAACAAAACATTTTATCCATGATACATTGAAGAATTTTAAATTACATAAATAATATTACAAATACTGTGAAAATGGATAGTCTTTTCACACAAAATATTTCAGAAGAACTAGAGGATATACCACAAACAGATGAACCAGTTTGGATTCTTGGAAAAAAATATAATGCTATAAGAGGTCTAATAGTTAATTATAATGGGGATCTGTAATAAATTAGATATGTAAGATCTTAAATTTCAGAACTGGACGCAATTCGTAGGGATATAAAATCCAAATTATGGTTTACTTATCGAAAAAATTTTGTGCCTATTGGTGGTTACAATTCTACATTTACATCTGACAAAGGTTGGGGTTGCATGTTAAGATGTGGTCAAATGGTTCTTGGTCAAGCTTTAATTATATTACATTTAGGTAACTTTTAATTTAAATTTATTAATTTTATCACTTAATACTTTCATAATTATTTTATACACTTAATTTTTATCAATCAAATTTGTTTTCTGATTAAACAATTTTATGACATAAGCAAAATTTTATATAGATTAATTATAAACATTTAATTTTCAAATATTAAAAAATGAAAAATAGGTAGAGATTGGCAATGGACACCAGAAACCAGAAATAGTACGTACCTGAAAATTTTAGAACGTTTTGAAGATAAAAGAACTGCCGCTTTTTCTATTCACCAAATTGCATTAATGGGAGCATCAGAAGGAAAAGAAGTTGGACAATGGTTTGGGCCCAACACAATAGCACAAGTATTAAAGTACATATTTGTCATATTTTTAATATTTTTATATATAAGATTTGATATTTTATCAAAAATTTAATTTTTAGAAAATTAGTTGTGTTTGATGAATGGAGTTCAATTACAATACATGTTGCTCTGGACAATACATTAATAGTTAATGACATTTGTAAGTAATCAAATTATTTATTTTAATATGTGTATTTTTAATTGATTTTTTAACATTATTATATTTGTAGTAAAGCAATGTAGAGTAGAAGGAGGTACAACAGTGGAAACTGATGATAATATACCATTGAAAGCACCTAGCCAATGGAAACCTTTATTACTTTTAATACCTCTTCGTCTTGGATTAAATGAGATTAATCCAATTTACATTAATGGTCTTAAAGTAATAAGGAAATAAATGTTCTTGCATGAATTACTAAAATTGACATGAAATATGGATGAAGTTATGAATAATTATTCATACCTATAATTTTTCAGACTTCATTTAAAATTCCACAATCTCTAGGAGTAATAGGAGGAAAACCCAATCTTGCATTATATTTCATAGGATGTGTCGGTATGTATGTATTTTTGTAAATTAAAAATTAAATTAAGTTAAAGAAAAAAAATATGTATATATGTATCATGAATGAAAATGTCTACAAATTATAATCTTATTTACAGGAAATGAAGTAATTTATTTGGATCCTCATACAACACAAAGATCAGGTAGTGTTGGTAGAAAACTAGAAGAGGAAGAAATTGAAATGGATATTACTTATCATTGTAAATCTTCTAGTCGTATTCTTATTACAGGAATAGATCCTTCTATAGCACTTGTTAGTATATAATTTTATGTTTAAGACTTACTTAGGCAATTACTGTTTAGGAATTAGTTAGACAGTTAAACAATTTATGAAAAATAAGATATATTTTTATAAAATAAAAAAATAACGTTTTATTTCAGTGTTTCTTTTGTGCAAGTGAAAAAGACTTTAGATCTTTATGCAAATCTATTCAAGAAGAATTAATAGCACCAGAAAAACAACCTTTGCTTGAATTGTGCACAGAGAGATTAGCACAATGGTCACCAACTGAAGATGTAGCTTTAGAAGCAATAGCAGCTTCAAGTTGTAAGTATTTCAAAATTGATATGATGTTAACAAAAAAAAAAAAAAAAAATTTATTCAATAATTGAAATCTCATTTGTTACAGTTAATTTTAGTAATTTTTTTTATAGTTGTAGATTTTGAACATATAGATCCACAATGTGATACATCTGATGAAGATTTTGAAATACTTGGTTGACATTTAATTAATAATTAACAAACATTACGATATAAATAATGTATATATAACATCAAAGATAGTTCATTCATATATAAAATACAACCATTCATTCAATACGTATTGACTTAGTTAGTACTATTTTAGTACTAAAATAATTTATATCAAACAGTTAAAATTGTATATATTACTTATAGCTAAATTTTTTGGACATGAGTGATCTATTTATATTGTTAATATAATATAATATAACATAATATAATATAATATAATATAATATAATAGAGTATAATTTTTCTATAAAAGAGATATTCAAACTATAAATTATATAAAAATGTTCAATTTTATAAATAACACAGAATGTACTTACTTTTTATACCAATTAAAGCAATATATGCATCTGGTAAATAGTTGATAAATAGTTAAATTGTATTATTAATTATGTTAAAAAGTAATTCAAATATGAAAACATATGTCTGAAATGAATTAATTAATGAAATATACTATGTGTAATATTTTTTTATTTATTTTCAATGTGTACAATGTAAAAAATTGTACAATGTAAAAAATTACTTATAAATTAGCTAAATTTGATAAAACAAAATAAAAAATTTAGAACATTCATGTCCTTAAAATACTTTTGCCTTCTTTAACAAATAATGCATGTGATTTTAATATATAGTGATATGCTTACAATGCAAAAGTTTTCAATCAGATAAATTTTTTAGAATTTATTTTAAAAGCAATATCTAAAAAATTATAATTAATATTATTATAGTTTTACTATATATATAGTTTTACTTATTTATTTACAAAATTACTATACAAAAATATAGTAAATTTAGTACTGCAAATACTAAAAATTATAAAATGTTATTCAAAAGTCACAGTTATTTTGTTCTAGAAAAATCTTTTATTCTAAAATATAATAATTGTAGTGTTCATGTTTTGCAATACTGTTATTATTAGAAAAAATATAATTATAAAACATTAGTAATAATTTACAACATAAATATAAGAATTATAAAAATTATAAAATGAAGTGATTAGAAACTTTTAATACAAAATAACAAATTTTTTATTTGTTATATTTAATAAAATGTATATTTATAATATCCATGTATCTGATATTAATTAAAAAATGTTTAAATATTATTTTTGATATACATACTAAAAAATTTACTTCATTGGAAATTTTTGAATACCACTGTATATTATAAATTTAAGAAAATCAAATTAAATATTTGAATTTTAAAAATTAGTTATAATCTTACATGTTATATGTTTTAAAAATGTGTTGATAATTCATAAAAATAACCAGGAATGTAAAATATCTTTGATTAATATAAGTATATCAAAAAAATAAAATGATTTTTATATTGATTTATATTATCTAAAATTGCATTAGTTTTGTTAATAATACAAATTTATTACAATTTAAACGTTATATAAGGTGCATAGAAACAGTAGATAAAATTTTATTAAAAAGATTTAATGATGTTTTATAATTCAAGATTTTATAAAATTAAAAATTTTAGTCTTTCTCTATATATTTAAATAGATTATTTTAATATTCTATTATGTTATTACATGTGGCTAATAGTTCAATTTGTATTCAAATTATAATGAGGATTACATTTCCAGCCAATAGAAATATATATATATATATATATATATATATATATATATATATATATATATATATATAGTGTTGTCCAAAAAGTTCGTGCCATTTTTTTGAGGAATTTCAAACGCAGCGCATTTAAATTTCAATATACATTTATTAATTTATGTAGTTGCCATTTTGTTCTACAACCTTTCTCCATATATCATGCAACTTGAATATTCCATCCTTCCAAAACCTCTCAGGTTTTTCGGCGAAAAACTTTTCAACATGATTTTTTATTTCGACCAGAGTTAAAATGTTTGCCATTAAGGGAATTTTGTAATGACCTAGGTGAAATAGGTGAAAATCTGAGGGTGCAAGGTCTGGTGAATATGGTGGGTGAGGTAGCAGATCCCAACCAAGCTCCAATAACTTTTGACGAGTAGTCAAAGATACATGTGGCCGCGCATTGTCCTGATGAAACACGACGCCCCTCTGATTCGCTAGTTTTGGACGTTTTTGATCAATTGTTGTCTCTAATTCGTCTAATTGCGAGCAATACTTTTCCGAATTTATCGTCTGGTTGTTTGGTACAAGCTTATAATACAGGATTCCTTTCCAATCCCACCAGACACAGAGCACGACCTTTGGATGAAGTCCGGCTTTTGGGGCTAAAGATGGTTCATTCCGCTTTTCCCTCCCGAGATCTTTTCTGTTCAACATTATCATAAATAATACATTTTTCACCCCCCCCCCCCTCCATCACTACTTGCTTCAAAAATGGTATTTCCTCGTTGCGTTTATAGAGCGAATCGCAAATTGAAATGCGGTCCATCAGATTTTTTTCGGTAAAGTGGTGAGGTACCCATACATCAAAACGGTCCAAGCTTCACAAAATGCTCGTGAATGGTGGATTTTGATATTTTTAACATTTCTGCTAATTGACGTGTCGTATGGCGTGAATTATTCTCGATCAATGTTTTTATCTGATCTTCGTCAGTGGTGGAACGCCTACCCGGGCGTTCCTGATCTTGAAGGTTGAAATCACCAGCTTTAAACCTAGAAAACCACTTCCGCACAGCTCTTTCAGCTACAACACCTTCACCGTAAACAGCGCATCTTGTTTGCTGTTTGTTTGGCATTTTTGTCTTTTTGGTGAAAGAAAAGCATCAAATGCCTATAATGCACTTTGTTTACTTCCATATTTGAAAGCATGTAAAACAAATATTAATGAACCTTAACCAAACTTTTTTCTAAATATGAAGTATCTATGCTATACTTTTTAGAATAAGTGCATATGTCATTTGTTTTCAAACATTCTAATATATTCAGACCTGTTCTAATACCTACCGAAAATCGGCACGAACTTTCTGGACAACCCAATACATTTTTATAAAATTTATTAAAAAATTAAAAAAAAATTAAAGTTGAAAAAATTATAAAAATATAAAAATTGATTGTCTTATGATATCTAAATAAATATGTGGTTTTGAAATTAAAGTTGAAAAAATTATAAAAATATAAAAATTGATTGTCTTATGATATCTAAATAAATATACACAATTTCAGATGTGGAATTAATTTTTAATGAATAAATATTTTATAGTACAATATTTAAGACCAATTTTAACTGCACTTTACAAATATCAAAATGTATTTATTTGAATACCATAAAATTTTCTGTATTTCAAATTTTATATAATAAAATAAAGTATACAATTTAGAAATGTTTTTATTATTAATTTTTGGTACGAATAAAAGAAATTTTGAAAATATATAGCACCATTGACTAAGATATATATTATAATTTATACCATATTAAAAGATATTATAATGTAATTATTATTAAGTAAATATTTTTTGTTTATATGCTAATAACGTTACTTAAACTAATTAAATTTAATATGTTCACATATATATCTTATATATAGGTCTTGTTTTATATGGTAAATCTGTACCATATAAAATGAAATAAAAAATAATTGATGATGAGAACCAAAAAAATTAATTTTTTTTTTAAGAAATCCGAATTTCATATAATATAATAAATTTTTTTTTACTGGAATGACTATTGTCGCTCAAAATGTCTTTTACTGTTTTGTAACAAGATGTCACTTTTATTTTTTTTAACTTTTTATAATAAGTCGTATAATTTTTTAAATTACTTTGAAATCATGCAAACATTAATTATTTACTAATTAATACTACTATTTCTCAATTATGTTTTAATTATTTTTAATTGTATCGTTTTTATCGTGTAACAAAATGTGTAAAAGAAACTGTATAGTTGTGAATGTGACATAACCATATTATATCATGTAACTATAAATAAAGCTATGAATAAAAAAATCCATGTAAAACGAGACCAAAATATACTTTTATTACTTATTACTTTCAATGTACAGAATTTTTTACATTCAAACGATCGTTAGTTATTTAAGTGTAAAATATTATATTAAATGTTAATAGTTATTTTATATAACATATTCAAACGTGATTTTTGAATTGTTCATTTACGAAAGTCATTCATTCAAATTTATATAAAAATAAATATTGCATGTTCTCGTTTGTACATCAAAATTTTCATTCTGATACATATATATGTTACATGCATATATATATGGATTATTACAATAATTAATAATATATATAAATATACATGAATTATGCATTCATATTTTGAATCATACTATGGTATAGAAAAATGAATATTTCACAGAATAAATTTAATAGTATAATATACAATATACATTTGATTTCAAAAATATAACAAATAAAACTTTTTTAAATTCAATTCTTTCAAATTTTATCAATGAAGAGTATATTGTAAACATTGTAATATATAAATAAAAATAGTTATAATGGATATTACAGTAAAACTAAAATTGTCTCTATAAAAAAATAAAAACTTCAATAAAGACATAAACAAGAATACATTCATTTTTTTCCAAATTTACACTTACTAGTTATTAATAAATGATTAATGACTAGAATTGCTTTGGAAAAAACAAATTCATTGTGTAATTAAATAATTATTGATTTTTTTTAATCTCTGATATGCTGTATTTACGATCCTTCAAATTAATTACAACTACAGTAATATTGTCAGCGGAACCCCTATATGTTAAAAAAAATAAATACATAATCAAAAACTAATTCAAATCGATATTTGAAAAAAATCATAAAGTCGGTTTATATTACCTGTAATAACTTTGTAATGTGATACTTTTTGCACCAAAATGTGGTTCATTTATACGTTCCTTAATAAACGCAACAGCCTCTTCGTTGGTGAAAGTATCCCATAAACCATCTGACGCTAGGACGATAAACATTGGATTATGATCACTGAGATCGAAAGTTAAAATATCGGGATCAGCAATCACTAATTTTTTATCTTTTAATGGATAATCTCCTAAAGCTCGAGAAGTTGCTAATATACCAGCAACTCTCCATACACCATTAAATGTTACCAAACCACCAGCTTTGTTTATTCTCCGCCTTTCTCTTTCCTAAAAATTACTTTCGTAAATGAAAAAATATATTTCATTATTAAATATATATATATATGTATATATATACAAATTACATACTTGTTGAGGTTTGTGATCAAAAGATAAAGGTATAGCATTTCCTTTTCCATCACACATTACACCTCTTGAATCTCCAACATTAGCCACAATTAATTTATTGTCTTCTAAGAGAGCAATTAAAGCAGTTGTACCTACATTATGAATTTTAGAAAATTATTCTTAAATTTAAATAAAGAAAATAACTATAAAAAGATGATTACCAGCTACGTCCATATTTTTTTTAGCAGCCTCAACTAATAATCTATCCACTGCCAGTACTTCATCAGTTAGTAATCTACCATAGTTTATTTTATTCCCATCCAGGTAATTCGTAATATCTACTTTTGGTAGTCTTTCCGTTGTTCTACATGGTCTCACCTTACAATTAAAATAAAAAAAATGTTTTACATATTTACTATTTTAATACTTAACCAGCCGGTGCTTAAGTGAGTGAATTTTCATTGACAGCCAGCAATATTTTGTAAGTTTGCAGAATGAGGAAGTAAACTATGAATTCTGTTATAATTTTCATATTTATCAACATTTTTTTATGAAATTTTATATGATTACTCTTCACAGTCCCTGATTGAAGATATTTTATTTAATTCGAATATTTAGATTTACGTTATTTATATGTATATTTACACTATTTAAAATGGCACAAAATATAAATTTTTAAGATAATAAAATAAATTATGATATACCAAAAATTCGTTTTTATTATTTATTATTACTAAAGCAAAAACTCTAAAACTAGATATTTAATATTTTTTTAATGAATGGTAGCGCTCAAAACATGAGCCTTTATGCAATGAAATACCATAAAATTTGTATGTAAAACTGAAGCTTTTTTTTTTGATGCAGCGCATACTTTGCACTGCTTCTGAGGACATTTTTTCTTTCCTCCTGTAATTATTTTTGTATTCTTGTGTTTCTTGAAATCTTCTGATAATCTTCCAGGAGGATCATAATTATATTTGGAATCCTTGGGGTAATAATATTAAATGGTCCTAGTCGTATGTCTTCAGCTGGATCATTTTCTAAAACATCATTATGTATCTATTGAATTACAACGCGGTGCAGGAATTTTTTGTCCATTTAATGTAACACATACTGTGAAAGCATTGAAAGGGGCACAATTTAAAAAGAATATAGCAACTCTCTTGGTCTATTTTTTTGTTTCGTGAAAAATTTTACAATATGATAAGTATTAGACAGCCCTATCTACGCGTTTCATATATTTGTTATACTAAAATACAGTCCTGGTTTTGAATAAAATTACCAGATAGACGATTTACACGATTTGAATCTTTCATGACTGCTGAATGTATTATAGATATCATGTACACATTAGTTTTCTTGGGACTCCATACTTGTACATATAAGTATATCATTCTTTCTCAAAAATGATGTTTCACTTATAGCTAATTTTATATTTTTTAAAAAGTCTTGTATACCTCAATTTTTTCGAATTGTACTACAAATACCACAAGTTCAAATTTAGTAGAGTTGTAGCAATTTGCACACTATTATAATAATTATCTAAGTAAATGTAATACCATAGATAATTGTTCCAAAAACTGACAGTATTGTTTCTTCGATTTTTTGTCCACTTCCACAATACACCATAATTACATATGTAACCGGATCTTTACAAACCACATGCACGAGAATTCCATATTTGGTTATTAACTTTGCACGTATGTTCTAAAATTTAGCTTTCCACGCCAAGGAATAATTGCTTCATCGAGAAATATTTTTTTTTCGGGAGTATTAAAAATTTCTTAAAAATAGGAGATGTTCGAACTTTTTGAAGTCTACCTGAATTATTTTATAAATTTTCATTATTATTGCCATGACTGCTAGATTTGCCTAAACCGTTGTCTGCTTATCACTTTTGAAAAAAAGGAGTTTCAAGAAATGGTTCAGTAGACAAATAACGACTTTACGCACTTGTCCTATTAAAATTATAACAAAATTTTTTCATTTCCGACGGTGTAATATTTCTACTTTTGTTAGATTATAAATTTTTCACGATTTTGATCGTAATAACGATTTGACTTTTCAACTATATAAGTAAAAAAAATCATCACCTATAAATAAGTTTACATTGTCAGTAATGAGAGTTATCTGATGAATTTGGCATAACTTTCACTCCCGAATAACCACTGAAGGATTCTACGTACAGCTGATGAAATTGATACTTAACCAAGTTTAGACATTATCACTCTGATTCATAGGAAAATTGCATAAATCGTGAACGATTTCTTTCTTGAACAAAATACAATTCATCTTTACTATCATCACTATCACTAAAATTTGAATTGTAGTATTCAATATCACTCACTGATAAGTTCAATAAATTATCTGCGCATATTTCTTCGATATTTTCTTCATTTCTGTCTGTTTAACATTTTTTAGAATAAATATTACTTATTTAAAATTTTTTATGTAAAACTTACACAATATAATGACTTCCAGAATAGTAATGCTTTGAGAAACAGATTGATTATAGTTCACTGCATATATTTTGTTCCATTTACCGAATAAGTTAAAAATAGCTCTGATCTACAATAAAGTCTAAATGGGTATCAATACCTGGCTGTTTACGTAAATTTTTTAAATGGGTATTAATACCCGACCAGCCGGTTAAGTATTAAAGGATATCAAATTTAACATTAATCATACTTCTCTTGTTATTGGCCTTGGCAAGCTATCCAATTTATCAAGTAGTTCTGGATCAGTTACACCAACATTTTTCTTCATGCAATCATCTGTCAATGATGTGCTCACAGTTTTACGAAAAGATTTTTTGCGTTCAAGATGTCCTGTATCACTTTTTTCCTCTTTCTTTTCTGTTTCTTCATTTTTGTTTGTGTTTTCTGATATATGTGATGCTTTGCCAGCTATCATATCTTTTAATTCAATTACTTTTTTATTAATGTTTGGAATAAGTTTGTCACGTGCATAATTTGCTGCAAACTATTGAAATATAAAAACATTTGTTAGTGTCTTATATTTATAAGTAATAAATATGTTTAGAATATTACCATGTCATTAGTATACTATTATTAAAATATTTCTTGATACTATTTAAAACACAACTGGCAATAATATATTAAAATATATTTTAATAATCTGTTCTGTTATAAATAAAAATAATGATAGTGAATTACAATAATAGTGATTTTTAATTTAACTATTATTTACATATTGTCAAATCATTTTCTAAAGATATTGATATGTAGAGAATACAATTTTATTATTTTTTTTATTGCATGCACTGTTGTGGTAATACTTAAAATTTTTCTATATAAACTAAGCAATCATATAAATAATGACAAAACTATAATGATATTTCATATTAATCTATAATGACATTCTAAGTAACTAATACATAGTAACTTATGAAATATAGGAATAAATAAACACAATACAATATTAGTGAAATCTATTTTCATATTTCATATTATTATCATATAATTTAATCTTTGCTATTATATTATTAATTCTGTATAATTTTACCATTATAAGGAATTTTTACCTCATTCCTGTGTTTTTAATCTGCAATTTTGGAAGACAATAATCATATAATGTCATAAATTTAGAAATTTGGAAATTACAATGTTATTTGAAAAATAATGTTAAATAATTAAATTATTAATATGAAGTCCCTATTATACTTAGATGTAAATGTATATGTTAGACATTTCTGAACTTACTTCTCCACCATGTCCATCAAATATTGCAAATAAAGATACACCTGTATTATTCATATCTTCATTTACAACAAAGCGATCTTCCATACTTGCTCTGTGACCTTGAACAGCATATGCAGCAATGTATCCTTGCCTTAATTCCCAACTAAGCTTCACCCCATTATTTACAGAATTATCAACTAAAAATTGTAACTTGGATACCTTAAAAAAAAAAGTATGATATAGTACCAATCTTTACTTTTTGTTGTACTTAACAGATAATTAAACGACAAGTAAACTTGTAACTGAAGTAATTAAGTAATTTTTTAGTGGATATTTACAATACTTAATTTATGTTTGTTATAATAAATTATTATATAGCTTATTTTTTAATTTATTTACTTTTGATGTAGTACGACCAAGTGTATATTGGATTTTTCCTAATAATGATCGGCTCCATACATCAACAGCTTGCATATAAAATAGAATTACTGCCAAAATTGCACCACAAACTAATACTTCTGGTTTCAATGCGTAAACCCTCATGATCCTCCAAAAATAGCCCAAAGGAGTATTTATGCCAGCATTTAATCCTGTGGGAATACCCACTGCAAACTTTGATACTAGCTTCATGTATGATACATATGTCTGTTATCAATAAAAATACAAAATTAATGATAACGATTATAATAAAAAAAAAAAAAAAACGGAAATTTCAAGTGGTAATAAACATTACAAAGAAAATGGTAATTTCAAACAGTAAACATATTATACTCTATATCACATATCTCTCTTATTGGTTAAAAAAAGATAAACTTATTTTACTTTTTATTTAAATTTATTTAAGCAGAATTAAATAAATTAAGTAAATTATATTGTCAAGATCTGAAAGCAATTGAACGAAACTATTTTTGAATACGAATCACGAGAGACGAAGATCATAGACCGAACATATAATACGTGTTAGACACTTCTCTTTCCGAAAGAAGAAAAAACAATTACATTTAATTATTTTTATGTTACCTGATATAGAATCTTGTCTTCCAGTTCGTCATCCATAATATAATGCAAGGAACACCTTGAATCAAGCCACTTTTGAACCTAAATGTCTCAATGAATATATTGACAATTATTTACAGCATAGCACAAATGCAACGAGTACATCGAATATGCATGAAAATTTGCATGATCGTTCGATCACATTCAATTTGTTCAATGAATGTTCAAAAGTTCGGAAAAAGTAATAATTAATTTGCACATTTGGCATCTACAGCAGACGACACCGAATTATGCAAACGTTGCTGTAGGTAAACGTTTGACCTCACGCCGTAATTTAAGCACGCGGCACTGTTGGCATTCCGCATTGTGTGTTCACGCAATGAAGGGGATCATTTTATATGTATGTAAAAGTGTAAGTATCTTGACTTACATAATTAGTAAGAATTTCTTAAATTTAATTTTAGTATTCTCACTTACTTTCGCATAACACGATAAAAAAAGAAGTAATTTACTGAAATATAAGACTAAATGCAAAAAATGTTTCAATTAATTATAATTACATAATTTTTACTTATTTTATTAAATTCTCAAAAAAAAAGTAAAAGAAAGCAAAGTGTAGTTTTCTAACACACACGCGCGCACACACATTTACATACGTATGATTTTTAACACATAATATATATTACGTTAGGTATGCATGTACATTTAAAATTCGCAAAGAAAATTATCATACAATTAACAAAGTAAATTTATAGCGTATGCAAAATATGTAGAAACTTTTCAAAATGTCTAGTTATTTACCTTTGTCCGAGCAATAAATTACATTACAATACATACATTATAAAGTTACAAGTTTATGCTACATGTACTTAGTAGTAGAATATTATTTAGGTTAGAGCGTGATTAAATAGTATTTTATATCTAAGCATATATACCGGATATAGTTGCAGCGATGTACTATCACGTAAACTGCGTAGGGAGGACTGTCATGCGTTGCTACGACGTGAGCTTAGAAGCCGCGTAAATATGGCTGCAACAATAGCGAGCGGTTAGTATTGTCCAAAGTAATGAGCACACATGATGATCGTGATTGTTCTCGTTGGCGTACGGTGATGAGATCCATGTGTCACCGGCGAGGATGAGCGAAAGAAAGTTTACCCGTGGCCTGGGTAAACCGGGCATGGCCGCTCAATTACGAGAGACCGTCTCACAGGTAGTACGCGAGAGCACCGTACAGGTAGGTATCTTTGACACGATGCATTTTACCGCTTGATTTTCTTTGGATATTTTTTTTTTTATCATTTCTCGAACAGTAGATACGCAACAAGTAATATCACTGAAGATATATTTCCCCGGTCATTTATCAGGATCTTCATGATATATTTAATTCATCATTCGTGATAATTGTCCTTGATTAAATGCAGAGCTAATTATAAATATTTCGAGGCAAAGAAGAGTTGGATTTATCTTTTATTAATGTTTTTTAAATGACATTTGTTATTTTATTTTTCTTTACAACAGTCTCAGGACATTAAGTTTTGGTTATTTTAAAGCTGATGTTATTCACATTGGAACATGCCCATTTATAGTATCTTGCAATATCTTGATTCATTATTCATTATTTTCTTGAATTAAGAAAAACTTATATTATTCTTAAAAGAAATTTATTATTACTGTCATAGCGAGTATTAAGAAATTAGTATTTATTTTTGAAAATTTATATTATAAGTTTTAATGTATATAGATTACATTAATTTTTAATTACTTCAATTTATTATTATTTACATTTAAAAAAATGTTTTTATTTCAGAACAAACCACATCTGGTAGAACCCATAGATTTCGAAAATTTTGTATTAAAGAATAAAACTTTATTACAAAATGATCCTCAAAGAGAACTTGTACTATATCCTCAGGATGATGTTTCAGTGAGTTTTAACTTATTATGTTTTGTCTATTTGAAAACATATGTGCATGGATAGATAAATCATCAGATAGATTCATGCACAGAATGTTTGTAATATTACATAACTTTTAAAATCTATTTTTAAATTAATATTTAATATAGAATTCTTTTGTTTTTAAAATTTATCATTTAAAAAAATTCAGTGTTTAATTTAGTGTCTCTATATATACAATATATATACAAAGTGTTTCCTGTACGCGACTCACAATTTTTCTGCTATTTACAGCCATCTGACAAAAAGAAGTTTAGAACAAAAGTTGAACAAGGTGTACAGTAGGTATGAATAAAAAAAATTTCGAAAACTATTTGTTTTCATAGCTAAATCAAGGTTACTTTGGATGAAACAAATAGGAACATATAGTTTTTTTTCCACCGTATTGTAGAGAACATCAAGGCGAATTCAAAACACATATTATATGATATTTTTATTAACATGTTACTCCTTTTACAGTAGTGGAAATGTGAATTTAGCTTCTAATCTGAAGTCAACTATGTTTACACTATCTTAGAATCAAATACGACGAGAAAGTAAGCTAAATGTTCACATTTCCACTATTGTAAATGGAGTAACATGTTAATAAAAATATCATATAATGTGTGTTTTGAATTCGTCTCGATGTTCTCTACAATACGGTGGAAAAAAATTATCCTACTGTACATCTTGTACCGTTCAACTTTTGTTCTAAACTTTTTTTTGTCAGGTGGTTGTAAGTAGGAGAAAAATCGTGCGTCGCGTTACAGGAAACACCTTGTATATATATATATATATATATATATATATAT
>NW_025110710.1:0-82743 GCF_011392965.1 Frieseomelitta varia
TTAGATATCTAGGATGATAAGCGTCATAAAATCATGAAAAGTATAACTATACCTCACATTATGAACATTTTATAAATGCCATATTTTTACAGGAACACTGTACGTTTCTTACATCGGCTGGAAAGCAAAAATATGGATCTATGAAATATTAATTTTGTTGCGTACCAGAAATTTTAATAATTGCATTGAAAACTGGTATAGATAACTGATTATGAATCAAGGAATGAATTTTGATAGCGTCTTCCCTATGTGAAAATTCACGTTTGTTTGGTACAATATCTATGGCATGTTGTATTTTTTTAATAAAACTTTAATTTGTCGGAAGAATATGCATCGCACGGCTGACAAGATAGGATGCAATGTGGAGATATAAATTAATAATTAGGGACATTATAAGAATGTAGAACATAGTATTCTAGATAAAAAAAAAAAAGAAAAATAATAGAAAAAAAAAAAAAAAGAAAACACAGAGATAATACAAAAATATTCCTCATCCCGAGGATTCGAACCCTGAAACGTCCGGGTACGAAGCTAGTACACAACCAACTTCGCTATTGCGCTACTGCTCGAAACGCTTTCACGGGAGTAGTGGACACAGGCGTAATTAGAAAACATACAAATAAAATAAAAATATTCCTCGCTCCGAGGATTCGAACCCTGAAACGTCCGGGTACGAATCCACTACACAACCAACTTTGCTATTGCGCTACTGCTCGAAACACTCTCATAGGAGTAGTGGACACAGGTGTAATTAGAAAACATACAAATAAAACAAAAATATTCCTCGCTCCGAGGATTCGAACCCTGGAACGTCCGGGTATGAAGCTAGTACACAACCAGTTTCGCTATTGCGCTACTGCTGAAAACAGTCTCACAGGATTAGCGTACATGCGAGCTATTACTAGGACTCGATATTTATAATACGTTTCTAGGATGTCAACAAATAGGGTGAGCCACACTCTGTTTGACTTTCTCGCTAGTCCCTTTTTGAAACACTCAGTTACTATATAAGAAAAATAAGGAATGTATGTCTGTGTGGTCTGGTGCTACTCAGGAAACCGTGAGGGAGTGGATATGCGCTATTACCATCATTAGCGCCAAGAAGAGAAATCTTCTAGGTGGAGGGAAGAACATGGGATCGTCTCCAGATCTCCCCACAGGACTTTCCATCTTTGCGAGAGTTTGGCTGGTCTCTCGCAAGTGGATAACTGTTGGGATTTGATTCAGATGGCCCTTTGGTACTTACTCCTCACCTAAATTACCAGCTTCCTCAATGAAACAAAACAGTATTAATATGCAGCTATTATAAGTTAGTCATTAGCGGTTACAAATGTACTTAATAAACTCTCAAGAACTGTAGTAGCGGTGGTGGACCACTTTTTGACTCTCTCCTTATATTTTTTTTGCGACAATTTTATTACAGATATTCGTCCGACAGCGGAAAAATTTTCTGATGTTTAATTTTTATGCATTCGTTTCCAAAAAAACATGTTTAAACTGTTATTAGGAGAAGAAAAATTGTGAAAAATTATTAGAAACTTTTTCTAGCCAGTGCTTATTTTATATATGAAATTGGAATGTAGTGTATACCTCTGTGGTAGGGAAGTACTAACAGGAGAAAATTGGATGACCAAAAATTTGTACAAACTATCGCATAAAAGATCTTCAGTGGAGAAGAAATTAATAGGAGTGATTCGTTTGCAATTTCTCCTCTCAGTTTTTTACCGTCCTAACGGAACTGTTAATTAGACAATAAAATATTTTAAATAACTGTAGTAATTCCTGTTTCCTACTGCAGCGTGACAGCGAAAAATGATTAGAAATCTCATACATATTATTTTCTCGCTAGTTATTGTTTATGCTCTTGGTTAATACAATGTATAAGAATGATGTGTATTTGCGCGATACTATTGAAAAAATCTACCGGAACAGAGATTCTCTCCATCCGTTGTGTTTGTTCCACAAGACAGACATATCTATGCAAAAACGTGAGTAATAGCGAACGGAAATACGAACGTAAGTTCGTAATACTGCTTCTATCATGTACGAAAAATTATATGCGAATGCTCTTCGGTAATAGCTTTGGATGATCATTCTGTCAAGATGCTGGTCAAATGTCTTTATAAAAATTCCAAATGACTCTAGAATTCCAGTTACTCGCATATTTTTTCCCTAATAATTTTGTTACAAATTTCAAATTGTTTATTCTATCGAGAGAAAAATTTTTGTTCATTCGTTCCAAAGATATTCATACTATTTTTACAATGTAATAATAAAAAGTTATGAAGAATACACATGCATGGTATTCGTACTTGTACTCTCGATTAGTATATGAGAATTGTGTATAGTATATACCTCCGTGCGATGCTGCTCTGGAACAGTAGTGGAGAAGAAGACTTGGTCTCTGCGAAGATGTCCGCCATGAATTCCCCTACTCCGTTCTCTGCGCCGCCGCCAAATGCGTGTTAACGGGAATGTGAAGAGCACAAAGAACCAGGCAGAGAGAAAGCTTCGTAGTTGCTTCTTGCTTCTTGTGGAGGAAAAAAGAATATGTCTTCAAATTCGTCTTCTAGTATCTTCTATCTTGACGGAGTTCCGGATTGAAAATGATACAATTGATGATGATACAGATCTTCGTGGAATTTCTCTCACGTGCAGGTTATGTTTCCCATCCGCAAGATCATTTCTTCGTGAATCGCTTACGAGTGCGTGGGTGCAACCATCAAATCAAGTAGCTGCTGCGGAACGTGGCTAGTTAATTCCGTGAATCGGTTGAATTCGCCATGGGTTCATCTTCTCTCGGAGATCGGCCACTGAATTCTGGAATGTAGTTGCAACACCGGTCGGTGCAAGCGCAGCCATAAGAGCAGCGGTGCTGCCTCCACTTCTCAACTCTGTTTCTCGACAAACCCAATCCCCGGCGCTGTGTTCGGGCGTGGATCAACGTTTCTTTCTTATTTCTTTCTCCTTCTCTTCCTCACACAGATGGTCATTGTGCCTGTTCCGCAAGATGCTCTCGTAACACTCGTAACAATCGCGAACGTAAGTTTACAATCGCGCTTCTGTATGTTTTGCGTGAATGATTCGTTAACAGCTCTGAGAATGATTCTTTGGCCAAGATTCTGGCTTGAGTGCTGTGACGCTCGTCGGTCCTCATTTAAAAAGGCATCTCTATTTCCCCCACTCTGGTCCGATTCTTGAGAAACAGTCTCTATTTTTAGATAATGTAACGTGGCGTTGTGAGCCGTTCCTATGCCCATAAAAGTTCCTCACTTTTAGATTAGGAAATTCCAAGCTTGTTATCTGTCGGGTCGACGTGTGGGTTAGATGTCAACGACCGCACGTGGCGCATTATTTTACTTGTCCTTGGTTTTCTAGTCCCTTCTATAAATATGTAATCGACCGTCATATGTAACCGGCTCTCGGCCTGGAAGTCTTCCAAGAAAACTTACTTATTTCCAAATAAAAGATTGAAATATTCGACGGATCGAAGTACATTAAAATTGGAAATCTTACGTAAATTTTACTAAACGAGTGGAAGTTGAGTGAAAAGAATATATCCTTCTCAAACTTTTCATATTCACGTAACTCGTATGTACGTAGTTGCGTCGTACTGGACAGTACGTTTTCTCATAAAGGAGAATCAATTAATAAAGTATCTCGGTGGATCGGCGAGCAACAAAGCTTGTTTTTTCCACGCGAGCGACACCGGGTTACGATCGAGGGAGATCTCCGAGAGAGAGAGAGCTCGTCGCGCGCGGCCAAAGTGGGTTAATAAAGCGATATTAAAGCCACGGGGGGTGTACCGTGGCTGAAGATCCCCAGTGTCCACTCGGGCGCAAATCTTGCAGCTGCGGAATTACGTGGTCCGCCCGGCGACACCCTAGCATCTCTCTCATAGCGTTTCATTATCTTCCGACTATCTCTCGGCAACCTACATACGCGAGTCCCTTTTCCTCTCTCTCTCTCTCTCTCTCTCTCTCTCTCTTTCTCTTTCTCTTTCTCTTTAGTGCGATCCAATGCACGTACAGACGGTCGAATAACCCATAGCCGTGGAACGACGCGGTTTGGGTAAACTTTACAAACGTGAACGCTCGCTCGGTTATTATCCGGTAATCCCGGTGTTTTACATGTTATGAGAATGCGCTGGATGGCCCGTTACCCCGCGACCTTCAATCTTACGTTATTACGCGGTTACCGGCGGGTCCACATATGGCTGGCAGCCACCCACCCCGTGGAGTTGGAGGGGAAGGGCATGATTTTACATAAATTTCACGAGTCGGATCACCTTGTCGCCGGTGACAACGATCTCTCTCCTTTTCCTTCTCTCGGCTGAAAGAGAGACGCTATGGATTTGTATTTACAAATCTCGCCGATGATCTCGCTCCCTTAAAAATTCGTAGATGAAACAACGAGAAGTACGCATAATGCCCGCTTAGAAGTATTCGGCAGTCGGGTCCGAGAACGGACTCTTACGTGTTTTAGATTATCTCATTCCACGTGGCCTTCGTAATGTAGCACGTGGAATGAGATACTCTGATAATTCTAAGAAGTCACTATAGTGCTCAACCACTTGCGCTGGAATGACGTGCCACGCACGTCGAGAATTTGCAAGATGTTGCGTGTCGAGATGTTGCAAAATTACAATATTTTCTCAGTTTTAAATATATTCAAGTACAACTCAGGCAAAACAAATAATAAATTTGTTACTTCTCGATCATTTTTATCCAATGACATCGTACCGACGATTACAGAAAGAAAGCGAGGAATTATTGTACACGGTTTGGTCACTCGTTACGGTCCGCAATCAGTTGCTGCCAGCGCAAGCGGTTAAACGGGGCGCGCTACTGTAATTTTAACTTCAAAGTTCATTGTTCGATGGACTTCTTGCAAGTCATACCGATCATCTGCATCCTTCCAGTTATTTCCTGGATCAATGTTCGAGCATCAAGGTGCTCTGCAACCTTTCGACACTGGTTACCTAACAACTCTCGTGATACGTAACAAATCTCGTGATAGGAGCGACGAAGGGAAACCTCTCCACGTGCGTGTTTTGACAGCTAGCCCGCCCACGCGTGTTCTCACGCATCGACTCGTGCACGCACGGCAACTCGCTATTAAGTGTATTAGCAGGCTTTTAATGCCCGGCCAGATCGCGTTTATGGGGTTGCGCGCACGGTCACGGGGGCCTGCGCTCGCGTGCATGCCGTGGGTGTGTCTGCTTTCATTCTCCACGCACATCGGGACACGTGGCCGCTGTACGAGCTTCCTAGACGTGGAAGTCGTCCGCTTTCATCCCTTGATTGGCACTTTGAAGCCGGACGACGGCCACGATCGCGAGAAAACCAACGACTGAATATCGAGGACCGTGTCGAAATATTCTACGCGTGTCCTGACACTTTGCCGAGTGAATTCAGGATGAGAATTAAAACTAACCAATTCCAATCGTCTCACCTTTGTGTCTAAATGCATGGAAGAGTCTGCCTTTTGCATCGTACGAATAAATTCGTAGAAGAGCATATTTTCAAGGATGATAATCTTGATATCGAAGATCATTACATGATGATATAATGAATAATAATTGTTAGTAATATTTAAAATTGTTTATTATTATTTTATACATACAATAAATTATCAATAATATGGATATAGGAGAATTCTTAAAATCTTATCTGAGTTGTCTGAATTGTCTTATCTAAGTTATCCATTTTCTTATCAGTCGGCGTCACGAAAATGTGACTCTGCATTTTCATAGGACGTACAAAAATGATTTTAGTTTAATGTTTCGTATTCTAATACCTGTTTTTAGAAATCGTGCCGTTACCTGCGCGATACTTTTAGCACGTATTTAATTTATGACACGGCGATTGTTATTTTTTCGAGAAAATTCCTCGCACCTAATTGATTGTGAGCTGTAAATTCTCTAAGTTGTCTACGCGAGGGATTAGACTGCTAAATTTTAATTATTTTAATAATTTTAATTATTTTAATTAATAAAAATCAACTCGATTCAAACAGCAAAATCTTTAGCCAGATCTCGCTGGATCAACTCTCAACGCGAAGCAGTACGACATCTTTCCGCGATGTTCACGTTCTCTAAGCGTGACTTTTTTTAACTTAGCCATGAAAATTTCAAAATTGTACCGGCTATGAATTTATGTTTGAATTTTGAAATATTAGTAAAAGCGTAATCTAATCTGTCTGAGATATCTAGGGAGCAGGCTCCCGGACGCGATAATTTACTGAATTAAACTTACCATGGTTGTTTCCGATATCTCCGGCCAGAGGTTAACTAGATGTAAATTAGAAACGTTAGGTTTTAAAATTATAAACGTTTCCAGGTTCCTTTGGAAGAACCTCCGAGGAAGCGATGGAAAAAAATATTTTCCATCCGCAACAAAAATTACTCTGAAATTCATTTTCTATACGAAGAAATATTTCAAATAAAACATGTACGATGTCGGGGGAATCGTCCAAAATTAATAATTAATTTCTTATTATTGTTTCTTTTTTCATCATACATCTTTCGCTTGAAACATTTTTCCATATTATACAAATTCCAAATGCTTTACGAGTATGATATTAAATATTAATTGATAATGTTATTTATTTATTTAATTTTGACGAGATGAAATTAACAATATACAATAATAAATGTACAAATGAACATATGGATTACATTTTTTCATTCTGAAACATTACGGAACATTACGGTTCTCGTGGCGATTAGCTTCCAGACATAATTTGGTAACCGGTTCGGAGAATTTTCTTTTCCAAATAAGAGAGCGCCTGCACCAGCGTTAAAGTGAATTTATTCGAGAACAATAGAACAGAAGATAATATTATTAATGATGAAAGAAACTGAAATGATGACTTTGAGAGACATGGGATCAGCTCTACGGTCCTCTGGCGAGATCATATTTAATTTACGGAGTAGAGTATCAATGGAATTCGCATGTTAGCTTCCAGAAGAAATGCACATACCACCTGTAATTAAGATTTCATCGTTCAATTAAATTTTAGCAAATAATATTTCCAATCTTTATTGCAATTGACACTCCTTTAGCGCTCGTTGCTAGACGTCTATCATTTATAAACAAAATATTTATTAAATTCAGCGTTTAGACTATAGTCGTGTTTACACTAATACAATTATACAATATACAATTATACATACTAATAGCAAAACAATAACAAGGTGAGCTCGTTAGTATTGGTACGAAGACCCGTTCTGATAATAGACACATGGTCGTTGTCATTTTTTCTACAACAGTGGTTCTTCGTGTAACTGTAGGCACATCACGTCGTTCCGATAGCGGAAATGAATCACTGACCGGAAGAAGCTAATTCCCGAGATCCCGAAGACGTGTTTTTTGTTACTCCATCTGGTCCTCTGTAATTGTTTTTCTTTTATAATTATTATCCTCTTCAATTTCAAGGCTGAGAGTCTTCACTCTCGACGAGTCTACTCCTTTGTTAGACATTTTTTTACCGAGTCTCGCGACTTAGGCATTCACTTGTGACAATAAAACCAGAATAGAGTCGATAGAGTACAGATAGATAGATTTATCAGAGTACAGATAGATAGATTTATCAGCACTAACTAGATAAATTGACAAAAGTTAAGACCATTAATTTTTGCAAAAGTTCCTCGTCTTCGTCTCTTACGTTGAAATTGTTTCCGCAATTTCCCGCGGTTCTTACTCCCCCCCTTCCCCTGTCACAATAAAAATTTACAGCTTCGAAGATCATACAGCTGCAAACAATACAGAAAAATAATCCCTTTGACGTACACGACGTCACTCGATGTGGCGTGATCGAGTCGCAAGTCACCGACTCGTTACGTCTGGTCTCGATGGATATTAAATTTTTGCATCTTCGTCGGAGCTTGTCTTGGAGCTGCGGAGTTCGTTGCCCGACTCTCGGTTCTTTCTCTCTCTCTCTCTCTTTCCGGATCTCTCTTTGTGACCGTGACGCGCTTTGTACCGGACACCCCGTAGACACGGTGAAGATGTCGCAAATTGGATCGTGTATATAACCGTCGCCGTGCAATATATCGCCAGGAGATCCGGCAATCCCACGAAACAAGGCACTTGAATCTCCGCACGCCTGAGTTACGCGGGAGCCGGCTTAACGGACCACGCCGGCTTCGTTTGCACAAAACGAAGCCACCAGATGTCGATCTGAATATTTCACCCTGCTTCTCTCTATCTCCTTGATAAATATCGCCATTTTCTCTCTCTTTCTCTTGTGTTTTTCTTCTTCGTTTTCTTCTCCGTTTCAGCCACGGACGGCTGCGAACGCGACACTTTCCACATTGTTGGCTCGTTGACGAAGTTGCGTCGTCGTTCCTTTCGTTGAGAGACGGCCTCGGAGACACGTTTCACTTCTCGTTGTTTGGTTTCAACGAATCAAACGAATCAAGCGACCTTGAAGAAAGGTAGTAATTCCAGAAAGGAGACGAATTTCAGAAAACGAACGAAATCTTTCCTTTCCTCGAAACATCTTCAATTTTGTCACGTCTCTTCCCAAACACGCGTGTAACACCTTTCCATATTTCGTCAAGTCGTTTAATTTCACCAAGCATGGACGAAATTTTTCTTCGTAGACTCGTAGGCTTCTCTCTCAAATTTATTGTCTCAAAGCTGCACGATCTTCGGATGTGCCACGCTTTTCCCTTTTTTCTTAAATTCGTTCTTTCGAAAAATACGCGACTTCTTCTCGTTTCTATTCCTCCTTGTTCCATTAGACTTTAACAAACGTTCGAAAAGGAATGTTTCCCGCGCTCGAGGAACCTCCGATCTCTCGTAAGTTCGTTGTCCGAATGGAGTTTCCCTTGCGCTCGAAGAATCCTGGATTTGTCATATTTCCTCTTAATTCTCTTTGTCGTCCGCAGAGAAATTTTCTTTCTCATTCCTTGTTGCTCGCAATTTCACTCCGTTTTAGCAGGCTGCGTACACTCGAAGAATCTTCAATTTACCTCATTTTCCCTCGACGTTATTGCCTCAAAGACACCCACTTGTGGCCCCGCTTCTCGCCTACCGTTACCACATTCTATTTCGTCGAATTTCAATAAAATTTCCCTCAGACAGCAAGAATCAATTTCCTCGATCTTCCACGCAGACATTCCAACAAACGTCCAAATGACTCGGGATCAGCGAACGGCGCGGCCAACGTAGGAGAGAAGGGAAAAAAAAATGTAAATCTGGCGCAACCCAGGAGAAGGCACCCTTTTAATCCACAGCGAGAAAGAGAGAGGGAGAGAAAGAGAGAGAGAGAGAGAGAAAAAAAGAGGGACTCCCTAGTCGATAGGCGGGGGATTATCACGGGGTATCATATGGAGGCTCTCGAAAGTGAACGAGAAAAAGCGTAGGAACGAAGCGAAGCGGGGTGAAAGAGAGAAAAAGAGGAGAGGGATGAAGAGAGAAAGAGAGAGAGAGAGGGAAAGAGGTAGAGCTCGCTGGTAGAGAACCCCATGGTTACCGGCGGGCAGAAGTGGGGCTCCCGTGGCGAGAAGCACCGTCAAATCCACCGCAAATGCTCTCGAGTACTTCTTCTTGGTCGGACGTGAGCGTAAGGGCGACCACGAGAGAGCACGTGGTACTTGAACCAGTTGGGGACCACCGAGTGGCTGCCCGAATGTTGCTTGCTTGCGCGTACGGTCGGCCAGAGTAACGAGGAGAAAAAAAACCGAGTGGCACCGCGAAAGCGAGAAATATATTGCGTTTACCGAGCATATTTGTTTTTTTCTTCTTTTCCTCCTTTTTTTCTTTTCTTTTCTCTCTCTTTTTTTTTTTTTTTTTTTTTATTCGTTTCCGTGTCGAGAGGGTCGATCGATCGACGACGAGGGAGNAAAAAAAAAAAAAAAAGAAAAGAAAAGAAAAAAAATTAGATGCGTATCTAAGAGCATGCATATCGCGCTCGCGTACACGAATAAACGATAAACACGGCCGTGTGAAGACGCATATACACGCATCGGCGCGTATCGTTCCAAGCAGAGTCCGCGAGACTCGGCGCGAGGGTGAGTCGCGGGGGTTGCAGCCGGTTTGTAACAAAATCAATAGAGGGGTGGCGCGCGAGAGGACACGCGGCGCAGGGGTGGAGTGGGTGGAGTGGCGACTGGAGGAGAGACAGAGGCAGAAGCTGCGATAGAGCCTCGTCGGGGGTGGTTTTCCACGGCGCAGGCGCGTTTAAAGCCGAAGTTGGATGGCGGAGGGCCAGGGGAGTGAAGACAAAACTACCCCGCCGGCTACTCCCACCCTCTGGATGAGGCGACGGACTGCGATAGAGTGCCTCCTCCTCCTCTTTTTCTCCTCCTCTGCCTAACCGGCTACTCCACCTCCCGTGTCACTGTGGCTCGGCGACTGTTTGCCTTACCTCGGAGTGGTTGGTGCTGCCATCGTCGGCACCGGCGGCCAACCGGCCAAGTTTCACCGGGCGGCGGAACGCATATCCCGGGCATTTTATTTCCGCGAGGACTCGAGGATTCGTGCTCGCCGTGGAATCCGACGAGGGTAATTCGATTCCAGCTGGAGAGCGGCTCTGGGAATGCCGCAGACTTTGATCCCATGTTCCATCGAGTAGAAACTTGCCAGATCCCATAGATTATTCGAGAGGATGATTATTTGGATTTCACGTTGTCACGGGCTTCCAGCTCTTTCGGCAGATACTGTTCAGAAGGTTTGAGGTTTCGTTTCTGATTATTTTTCAAGCAATGTTGTTCCTTTCAATGATTTCCTCCTCGTACGTTTTAAAGGAACACACTGAAGTGTGACGATTGTGATTGAAATTATTCGTGGATTAAAAGAAGCGATGCTATCTTTACGTAGCCGAAGCTGAAAAATATGAGATTTCACGAACAGCATTTACCAGCATTATTAATTTAATTAATAACTAATTTTTATAATACACGCTCGAGCTCGAGTAACTCTAGTTTTAAATTCAACCCTCAAGCGAGCCATTTTTTTTAGGATCTCGCCTATTTTCAAATTAATGTCATTACCAGGAGAATTAAAATGTTTCAAATAATGAACGATCTGAATCTCTATTTCCGAAGAAAGAAACACACATGAAAGTATACATGTATGCAATATATATTACACTTTCGGTAATTTCAGTGAACGCTCAAAGTGTCGAGGGGAAATAATCTTCCAACAGTTTAACTTGTAAATTCCACGCACAAAGCTACGTCCATAAATTTTATAGAGGGACGCGTTTTCGTTTCCAGTGTACTTCGCCACGACACAATAAAAACGACGTTCGGCAATTCGGTGTCTTCACCTCTCGCTGGAAATGCCGTTACGAGACACTAATAAAGTGCCATTCTTCCGCCACTCGGTCTATCTCTCACCCTTCTCTCGCCGAGATTCGTCGGCGCATATTGTCACGCGCTCATAAGCGTGGCCCTTGCACGCATTATTTCACGCTGGGGGCCCCAGAAAACATATTTACCGTCGTGGCCGGGACAAATGCCTTGATTTGTGCCGAAAATCGGCCGAGCTCGAAATCAAGGGTCGCGATAAAAGCGTTAGTTGCGCGGCTAAGTGTTTTCCCAACTTGTTCCGACCTTCTCCCTTTTGTACTCCCCCTTTTGCCCTGCACTGTCGCGACGTACTTTCTTCCCTGTCGTGACGTTACATAAACGTTACCGGTCTCTTGGTATCGACAGCTTGATGACATTTTCTTCTTTCGGTTTTCTCATCCGTCGAGATCCTAACTGTTGGACATTCTCATTTTCGTAGGCGTTTCCCGAGAGTTTGCAATCAACGAGAAGAAACTGAGAATTGTGTAATTTTTTTTTAAATACGCTGTACATTCACAGGTATACAAAAATATATATAAAGATTTAAACTACAGTTCTCATTATAACATTCAATCGATGAAACAGTTGCAATGAACTTGTGCATTTTCAATGTGTTGTGAAAACTTCGGAATATAAAACCTACGTCAACGTTCATAACCATTTGGACCACTTTCAAATTATTGCAAATGTATAAAATACAATTCAAATGAAATTTTTGAGTTTTCTTTGTACGTGAACTCGTCCTATATTATTAATTAGTAAATATAGAACGTGGAGTAAATTACAAGTTTGATATTAATCAACACCACAAATTGAAAAGCACAGGAGAATCATTATTTCATTTTTTTAAGATGAACGAACCCATGAAAGTGATTAATTTATTTCTTGATAATTAAATAATTAATCCTCTACCTATCGCGTGCGACGAAATTGTGAGAATAATAGAAAGTGAAGTTGATCAGTAAAAGGCTTGAATCTCGTACACGAGTCAAATGCAGTCGTTCTCACGATTTCGAGAAGGAGCGCGAAACGAGACGAAATACTCGGGTACGTGTGTCGCCAAAGTCTAGCTGAAAACCAGTGATGAAGGCGGGCAGCAGGCAAAGGGGGTGAATGAGAGTGACCTTGACAAAACATCGCGGCCACGGAGCGAAGCCGTTGAGCCGCGAGAACAAAGAGATTCTGTCGTCCTTTGTCAGACCAAGTTCCCATCTCTGTCTCCCCGCGGCTTTCTCTGTCTCTGCCGACTTTTATCTCTCTGCCCCTTTCTCTTTCACTTACTTTTATCTATTTCTATTTGCCCCTTCTATCTATATCGTAACGCGAGCTGTTTTCACCCTGGTCGTCGTTTCGACGGCTACTTTGACATCGGGCCGTCTGCAGGATCATTCACGTTCTCGAGGGAAATTTACGCGAGTCAATTTTTTCGAAGCGATACATTTTATTTAGCGAATTTTCCTCGCGATTTTTTTTTCTTCGGCGAAGAAATTTTATTCGAACCAACTTCTTTCTCCTCAAGCACGATTCCTTTTATTTGCAAGGCGACATTTCAGTTGTGAGATCTTATTTTTTCTGAGATGATAAGAAACGCTGGATTTTTTTTTTAAGCTGGCAGTTTAATGTATAACTAGATGGTATAACATAAAGACAAACTCAGGAAGGATTGACGACACTTTAATCCAAAGATGGAGTAACGAGAGATTCCAGAGGAGGAGCGTTTGGACGACTGAACGTAATGATGCCCTCTGTCCTCGCGATCACAATGGCCACCAAGGCAATTAAACGGACATCAACCGACTCAAATGGCCTTTCCACGCTGGCTCTCCCGGGAGTAAAACCTTTAGAGGCTAGTTTACTGGTGTTCCTTTAATGTCGTCGACCTTATTCCGTTCTAGTTTCATGACCAAGCGTGCGATTCATCCCTTCCAGTAATCGACAAACTACTTCGAATAACGAAACAGAGCGGCGAAATAAAGCTTGCTCCATTACGAAATAAATAATAGTTCTTAAGATCGCTTCTACGTTTCGGTGGTATCTTTAGAGTACGAAAACACCATTCTGCTTCAAACACGTTTTCAGTTTACGAAGCTTCTTTTTGTGAAAGATTGGACACGTGAGCCTCGCGAGCCTCGAGGAGCATGCAAAGGATAAGAGTGGACATCATCGTCTCGATGACAAAAGTGCCAGCGAGTCCATCGTACTTTCCCCCGTGGCGTGGCGAGCTCGTTTTTGGGATTGTCGTTTCTCAATGGTGACTTTAGCCTCCGCGTATGAATGGTATTTTCAGATATATATCCCGACGACCTGGTGGCACCCTCTTTCTCCCACCGTCCAATCGCTTCCTCCTCGTCGCTCTTGGACGAGGTTTAGCTTCTCTCCGCGCGGTGGACCAACGGGTCCATTGTCGGCTCGGACTCAATGGACGACGCTGAAGCAGCGGGGGTGGAGGAGGGGGTGGATTGTCGTTGTAGAACTGTCCCCCACCGGTGGCGGTCAACTCAAAAGGAAATGAGGTGCCCCCGACGCAGGACCTATCCCAACGAAAAAGAAGCCACTAGGCTGCGCCGAAGGAAAGAAACCCACCCCCTCTAGAACCAGTGACGGACATTTCCTCTGGATCAACTCGCTGTCACACGCGTCTCCTTTCTTCGAACGTTCTCCTCATTTTTGCACGTCAGCCGTGCATGATTTATTTTTACCGCGATTTACGCCTATACCTTCTTTTTCTAACAAATTATAGCGTTTTCTTTTTTCTTTTTCCTTTTACTTCTAGGGGTACGATATTTTGTAGGAGATATGTTTGGTTTTTTTTTGGGAGATGTAAGAGGTATTGCTCGTGTATTTGATGAACCATTCAATTGCAAAAAGTTGAAAGTTTGCAATTCGAAATACGGAACGATAGAAATTCGTTTGATCCAGAGATATTGTTACTAGATTGCGAATTTTGTTTTACGTAAATTTGTTGGAATATTTTGTTGGTCCCTGTTTCTTTAATATGTACAACTTTCAGTTTGATAAATAAGTCAATCTGTTACACTTGGACCAAAATGGGTCTATTATAAATATATTCCGAATATAAAACGTTCTTATACAAATGCAAATATATGTGTCCTTGCAATACAAAGTATCCAAATAAAATCTAGTAATTCTAGTTTCATTTTGTTTTTTCATAAGTATTCAAGATATATTTGACTTTGCTGATTTTGAGTTTTATCGTCAAGAGAGAAAGCGAGAGAGAGAGAGAGAGAGAGAGAGAGAGAAAGAGAGAGAGAGAGAGTCCAGGGATTCGAAGAAACAGATAAATTAAACGCGTCCTCAGGATCCTCCCTTTTATTTCGATGGTCGCGTGGCCGGACAAAGAGAAAAAGGGAGATGCGGTTCGAAAGAATAAAGCCGAGATCCGACTTTGAGACCAGTTCCCGATTCTCCAGGTGCTAGAAAACACGCGCACGATCTAGCAGAGGAGTTTTTGCTGCAGCGACACCGCAACAGAGGGAGATCCTTTCTACCGTTCACACCTTGGCCATTCAATTTTCATGCCACCTACGACTTAAGTGACTCTCGGGGATAAGTCCAGGTGCAGCCTTGGATAATTCTTACCAGAGGTTGACACTTCTTCAGTTTAGAAATAACATCCTGCCAGTGGGACGTGGAAAAGCATGCACGCCCGATTGTATGCCGTACATTTGTAGTTTTCGAGTGTCACCATCTTTCCCCCTTGCGTCTTCGAAAATAAGACTCGTGGCTAAAATTCTTCCAATTTTGAGAGAGTAGAATTAAAGATCACATGGAAAAACTGTTGGAAAAATGTAGTTTGCACGGTCGAATGAAAATGTTTGATAAATCAAATTCAAGATATAATACTTCTGAATTAGAAATATTTAGATTAGAGAGAGAAGAATTGTTGCATTCGACTACGAAAACTCTATATTGGATAGTATAGAGCAAAATTATATTTACGAGACTTGATATTCTTTTGTGAAACGAAACTTCAGCGTCCACTGCTCGAGATTCTTACGATTCTTTAATTTTCGTACATTTCGTTACGAGCGGAAGAATTCCTTGGATGGAGATGAAAGGAAAAAAAAAAAAAAAAAGGAAAGAAAAGAAAGAAAAGGGAAAATGGTGGAGATCGGTGCGCAAAATTCTCACAACTGCGTGATCTCCCGCTGTGGGACATGAATAAAGCGTCCAGCCGACAAAATACTCTCGTAAATACTCCGCTCCGCAGAGGGTTTTCGAAGATGCGATAGCTTCTGGGAACAACCACCGAAACCTCATCGGTTCCGGCCAATTTCGAAAATTCCAAGGAAAAAACCGTGTAATTGAAAGGCATTTCGCTTTCGGGACATTCCGCCGTTTGTCGAGAAGGGAGGGGGGGACTTTATTGCTGGTCTTTCGAGGATTCTTGGCACAGATAAATAAAGAGAGATTGCTTGGTTCAATAATTGTGAAATAAGATGAAATTAAATACCTTCGATTTCGAATACCGAACGGCACTATTAATGAAAATTTGAAGTAATTGGACTTTATTATTGATCTCTGCTACTGGGAACGTGAAATATAGAATAAAATTAAACATCTTCAATATTAAACGCGCAACGATATTATTTATTAAGGGCTAAAAGTAATGAAGATTTAATGTAATTGGCCTCTGTTATTGATCTCTACTACTGAAATCGTAAATGCAAAAACTTTGAATTAAATACGCTAAATAAATATTTAGTGATACCATTTGAAAATGAAAAATATTTAACGTATTGCAATGTTAATATCGTTGACATAACTGATTTCGTGCAACTGGACTTTATTACTGATCTCCACTACTGAAATACTCTACAGAGTGAAATAACCTGGATCAAAGTTCAAATTAACGAATACCCTTGAATCGAATACCCCCAGAATTTCAAATTTGTCCAACGACATTGCCCCAGGATTAGGTATGATGAAAGAAAATTTAAAGGGAGATTACACGAGCCTTGCAAATGAAGAAAATCGGCTTTTCTTTCTCCGTATCGAACAGATAACGAGGCGTGGACCTACAGTGACACCTGAGGTGAGGTCGTGACACGTTACGAGGGTAGCTGCGCTAGACATCCATCACCTCTTTGTACAGTCGTAGAGTGACACCTGGTTCTTAGCCACCCGTTCTTCCCCTTCGGCTGCAGTACCACCCCTCTCAGCTTCTTTTGAAAGTTCGCCTCGACGGCCACCGTGGCCGGAACCACCCCCGTCGACACCCTCGAGCAATGACGCGTAGCGGTTGAAAAATAAATAAAACTGTACGAGAGACTTTGGTGATCGGTAAGCCGCCGCAAAGCTGAGATTATTTTTATTGATGACCTGCGAGCTTTCTCTCTCTCTCTCTCTCTCTCTCTCTCTCTCTCTCTCTTTTTCTCTTGGCGTTGGGAAAAAAAATCGGGAAGAAGGATTTAGAAAGTTATGGACCGCGTGGTGGTGGTTTACGTCGATCGATCGTGCAAGTTTAACAACGACGTTGTTGCAGCTGTACTTTATTTCGTTTATCGATCAGAATGTTGTTTCTCGTTGTTACAGTTTGAAGAAGAATTTTAGAATTTTGGTATTCTCTTTGGTATTTTTTCTCTTTCTCGAAAAAATTTATTTGTTATTACTCTGTTGAACCACGGTCGAGAAAACTTCAGATATTTCAGTTGTACAACTTTCATTTGTCCGAGTAGCGATAGTGATTTAGAAATAATTCAATGCACGTATTTTTTCCACGTGTATTGCTCAGTTAGTTTATATATAAAAAGATTAACGCGATGGAGTTAACGAGTAGATGAATAGAACAAGACGTAGTGATTTTATTAAAGAAAATTCCAAACTACAGATGATAAATAACATTTCCGGATTGACAAACAAATCGTACGTCGCTGGACACTTTTCCATTAGATTTCACAGATTCGCATTCACAGTCATTGAGATAATCGATTCCGGACGTTACACGACGGAAATTCCTTCGTGTCATCTTTCAGATGGCAACCAGCGGTTGAACAGTCAGCGACGAATCTCGCGAGATACATTTTCGAGAACTGCACGGAGATCCTTCGCTGAATGAAACGAACCAGAGACAACCGAGCATTAAAATATCACGTGGCCCGATTTGATTTCTCACAGAGCGGAGAGGAGAAGAAAATGGAGGGACTCGATTAACGGAAAGCGCGAATTTCAAGCGCCTTCTTTTTGCCAAAAATTCTCGTGACGTTCCCAGGGGGCACATTAGAGAAGTCAAGTCGCTCGAAGAAAGGAAGCTTGGCGAACGGAAACCTTCACCCTCCCGTCGAGAGTTTTCTCATTCGGTCGACCACAGCGAGTATCCAGCTGTTTTAACCTTCATATTTTTAACTCGTCAATGGCTAGGAAGCAGCCAGGTGCAGGTGTTGCACCTCTTTCACGAAGAATATCAGGCTACCGCGAGCAATAAAGCGGCTGCACAAAGTGAAAAAAGAAGGATACGCGTGCAGCGGAACGAATTTTCCGTGAATCATAGATACCTCGGTGTCTTACCTGGCCCATTTTGTCCATTTCCGTGCGATTAGGGAATCCATCCACCGCGTAAAGGTTGACACGCGACCGAAGTGACGACTGATGACGGCTCGATGAATCGAGATTTCTTTCAGATCTTGCACACATCACTTGTACTTACCACTTTGCTACATCGGTATTTTTTACCCCTACTAACAGAAATACGACTTTCTTGCATCTATTAGTTAAATTCTATTTTTCTAATTTGAATTTCGTCGAGACTGGTCCCTGTAAATAAATAAAAAGTAACCTATTTTTTTATACTCCTGTACTCTCGAATCTTCAAACTTTTTTCATGGACACACTTACCTTGTCTCACCTTCATTTCACAACTGCTCGAGACAGTTCAGTGAAGAACCAAAGCCATAACCGAATTAATATCATTGTCGCAAGAAAGAAAAGCGGAAATGAAAAAAAAAAAAAAAACAAATTCCAGATAGCTCGTTCGGAAGTGGAATATCGATCGATCGAAGGAGTTTACAAGGCGCAAGGAAAGACAACTGCCGTGGAACAGGACGTCAGTCTCTGCTGACAGAAGAAGGCGGCAGTTTCTCATTAATAACCGGTGACTCGGCGTTTATATAAATAAATTGTACGGCGGTCGTAGCCACTCACCTGCGATTTGGTCGATCGCTCACCTATACCTGACGTGAAAGAAGCCTCGCCGCCACCTCCATCCACCCGGTCCCTCCCCCTGCTCAGAAATACACCGATCCATCCGTTGGCCTGTTCAGCCTTCCATCCATTTCTCTCGTCGCTCTTTCTCTCGTCTTCTCGTCTTCCTCTCTGTGTATTTCGCCCTGTGCAGCAACCCTCTTCGTCGTCTCTTTTGCTCGCGCGCGTGCACGCCCAGCTTCTCTGCTCAATCGGAATTCCAAAAGGCACTAGAGCAAAGCAATGCACGCCAGTGCCGGGTCTATGAATGCCTGGCCCCCGATGCTCGGTCATTTATTTCGGCGGCAGTGGTGTACTACCCCCACGAAATGGTCGAATGAATGCGGCAGGCAAGCACCCTCCCCCGCCTACTCACCCCGTTGCCTTGTCTCGACACGGAGTTAGGATCGTTTTGAAAATCGAGGTCGAGGACCAGTCCGACCAGCAGCCTCCTCAAACCCTCCACACACATACACACACACTCTGTCTCTGTCTGTCTGTCTTCTTCGCGGTTCGTGGTTCTTCTTCGCGGTTCCTTCTTCCTCTTTCGTGTCTGTTCGCGGTGAATCCCTCTCGAGGTATCGAGCCTCGTATCGGTGAAAAGGGCTGGGTCGACGACGACAACAACGTCGATGTGACTCTTTTTTTTTTGTCTTTGGTTCTTTTTCTAGAGTTTCTCTTGATTGGTGTCTGTCGATCGACGTGAATGGAGTCAGTTAATGGATAGTTGAATCAACGTGGAAATAATTTGATTGATACAGTTAGGAGTCTTGTTAATATAATTTGAAATTTTTTTCGTGGAACGAGGTACATCTCTATTGTGGAATAAGAGTGAAGTCTAAGTGGAATTTCTGACGTTCTTCAATTTGTTCACAGTGTGAAAAAGAGCTAGATCTTTTACATTTCAGAAATTTATTATCGTTTGACCATGAAAGGGTTAATCATTAGAAAGAAAGGAGATTTCTTCAAGATTTCTTGTGTTTTTGAAGCAGTGTATCACAGAAAATAAGTACTATGTATATATATTGCAAAAAAAAGTTGGTCTATAAAATAAGTACTATGTATATATATTGCAAAAAAAGTTGGAATTTTTATGAGCTATCAGAAAGAATTATTCACGCGCACGTCGTGTTTGAGCAGCAAATAGAGAAGAAACTTTCTTGATATCTTTACAAATCGAGAACGAATAAGGAGTGTACTAAAGGATTTCAGAAATCAGCTGTGAGGATTTCGAAAGGTGCTGGAAGAAACGTTAAAGTTATCTTTCACGGCACGATACGTCTTCATAACGGCGCAGTAAAACTTCCTTTTGCCAACGAATGGGCAAACTTTATTCCAGAAACTTTGTTCAACAGGAATAGTGTTCTTCTTATTCTTCCTTTTTACGATTCGTCGTTCATTTTTCTTCCAACGTGCAACAATTATTTGCGTAGAGAACGATGTCGCTGAAGATTGATAAATATTCCTGGACAACGGTAACGTTGAGTGTCATCTACATGTCTACAAAAGTATTTTAGAAATTACAACTTACTCAAGAAAATAATCTTATACTCTACGTTGCTGTACAATTCATAACTTATGCAACAATAATTCCATCACGTCCAATGAATTAATAAATCAATTAAAATAAATATTTATCTGACCAGTCCATTTGTTGAAAAATTATAAAATCATAAGTACAAAGTCTACAACATACACACACATACGTTCCGTACGGTCTTTTCTTTACCGAAACAATTAAGACAACGCATGCACAGTTGAAAGATGATTTTAGTACGAGTGCATTTTCCATAAAACGATTTCAAATAGAGAAAAAAATCGTTGGGCAATAGATTATCCGTATTTCTTAAATCCCGGCGATTTACCACGACGTTTTCCATCACTTTCTCGCCGGAGGTGCACGCATCCCTACAGAAGTCCCCATTGAATTCGATTCACTCGAGCGGTTCGTGCATTGCGGATACGCGGCAGGGCGGGTCGATCGCACACCGTAAAATATTTAACGAGGCAGTTTCGCCAAGAGTCTTTGTAAACGTTATGAATATCGCAATAAAATACATATATACACGAGCCGAGTCAGCGTCGTAACTGCGCGATGATTCTTCTTCTTCTTCTTCTTCGTGTAATTCGCTTTCCTTCCTTCATTTTCCCTTCATCCTCTCTTAACCGCGTGAATTGTTCTCCCGTTTCCCCGTTCCTCATTTTTCTTGTGCCTCGTTTTCGAATTCCCGTGGCGAGTCTCGCTCCTTCAACAACCCCGCGAAACCGCAATAATTCAGTCGGCGTCCCTTCCTCACCGCCTGATTTCTTAAACTCAGCATCGCGAAATTACGTCGTTCCTTTCACTGACAAACATTTCATTGTTTCAGATGAATCCGGCCGGATCATTGGCGTCTGAAGAGTCCACCATCTCTCGTTCCTCTCATCTGCTCTCGGTGAGTGACTTTCTTTACCGTAGCGACTCGCATGTATTTACCATTTTTGTTCTTCACCTGGTGTGCGTCTGCTATGCATTCGAAAAATTGAACAAGAAGACGTTCGCCTTCGAGGACTTTATTTTTTCGCGGACGCGTCCTTGACGCGCGTTGCTCCGCGCGACTTTGTTCCGCGATCCGTTCGTCTCGTCCTTGTCTCGAAATAACGCTCGCAGGAACGCGACCGGAAATTCACACAGAGGCGAGAGTAGAGAAAAGGGGTAGAGGCGCACTGCGGAGGCGTGCACCCGATAAGATTTAATGTGATCTCTCTCTCTCTCTCTCTCACTCGTTCTCTTTTCTTTTCATTCGTCACCCTTCCCCTCGATCAGTTTTTTTCCTCGTGCATCCAACGCCGCGTCTACCCACCTTCCCCCCCCCCCCTGATTCGTCCTCCAGGCATTTTTCAAACCACCGAAAACCCTCGTCTGCCGCGAACGAACGAACGAGTGGGACAGTTTCGCGACGAAACGGCGCGCGCTCCGCTCGTCAGAAAGAGAGAGAGAGAGAGAGAGAGAGAGAGAGAGAGAGAGAGAGAGAGAGAGAGAGAGAGAGAGAAAGAAAGAAAGATGGACGAAGAAACAGGTCGTCGGAGGAGCGACGCGAGAGAGAGAGAGAGAGAGAGAGAGAGAGAGAGAGAGAGAGGATGGTCCCGAGGGTGGAAGAGAGCATCCCTCTCGGCGGCGTCACCTCGAGGGCCCAATTAGCGCGAGCACGAGTGTCATTCCGCCGCGGTTTCCGCATACTGGCTGCGCCGTTCACTGGCGTTTTCTGCGGTTTCGTTTCTCCCACGTAGAGGCCGTTATCCACCACACACCGTGATGCGTGAGCCACCCATCTTCTCGTCCACCCACCCCCTTCGACTTGGTTCACAGGGCTTCTTCCTATGACTGACTGGCCCTCCTCTGCCTGCTTTCACTCCCACTGTCCCTCCCTATCCTCTTCGGTTTACTTTTCTTCGTTTTTCACCCTCCGCCAGCGGCGTTCAACCAGAGCCAACGAAGGCTCGTCTCCTGCTCGCTGAGAAAGAGAGAGTGTATTATCCAATTTTCTAGCAGATATTTCACGATATAATAATTGGGCATTCAGCGCGAGCCGCTCCCCGTCCTCTCCTCGTCCCGCCGTTCGGTCTCTCCGCCGCTCTCGGTCCTTTCACCGAGAGAGGATCGTTGAATTATATTCCTCCCCCAGAGATGAGGGAGGCTGAGTGCACAAACGGGCAACGAGCGAGGGCCAACCGGGTACCGGGCACCCAATGGAAACATTTTCCATCGTAGAACGGGCGTCGGATAGCGCAAGCATCTCTCTCTCTCTCTCTCTCTCTCTCTCTCTCTCTCTCTCTTTCTCTCGTTTTATCAACTCTGTCGTTTTCGTTATTCTTCCAGACCCAGAGGTCTTGCTCGCGCCAACTGGAGATTCTGGTGTTCCTTTCACCCCTCCTCAGAGGGGAACTTACTTCGTCTTCTCTCCCGGTGGATGCCTCTTCCCCGGTTATTTCCATAACGACACTTTAAGCAACGTTAATTATTGTCGGCGTAATGAGCTCGAGGAAGTCTTGCAAGATGCAGACTTGCTCTGCCATCCGCGCTCTTCGACTCCTCCTCTTCCGTCTTCTTCCTCCTCCTTTCCCGCTGCAGTATCGTCCATCTCCTTCTCACCCTTGGCTCGCTTGTTCGCCGAGTGTCAAAGGTTTTCCGTCTCTCTTTCTCGTTGCGCGTGGCAATCCTACGGGATATCTCGCGGATCTGCGTCACCGCGTCTTTCCACGAAGCTGATCTCGTTAAGGGATCTCCTTCGTTCTAACAGCGACTCACGGACGCGCCTTGTTAGCGCGTCTCGGCGCTTTTTTCAACCGAGTTCCGATGACGCTGCATCCGCGGAAATGAGTTCTCAAGTTATTTCTTAAGTTACAGAGACAGCAAGCAGATGGTTAATCATTCTCCATCGATCTTAGATCATTAATGTTTTGTTAGACAATAGGAATAATTTCCTTTTACGTAGAGAGATACTTAATTCTTCGAGAACTGAGACTGAGATGACACAACACGTATCAATTTTTTAATTTTTATATGACTGGATGGAAAATGATTGAATCATTTTCTTTCTTCTTTTTTTGTACTGTTTTATTTTTTACTGTAGATTCGTCCTGTAGATTTTTTAATATCGATTCGGATGAAGAAAATTTCAAAGAATTACGTACAACTGAAAATTCGTGCACACCCATGTACAATAGTAAAGAAAAGAAATTTTAAAATTAACATTTTACACGTATACTTGTAAACAAAATTTCTATTGAACACCTCTTCTGTATCAAATTCTCATCTGTTGTAGGATATTTTCTAAAATTTACCAAACTTTCTTTTCCTCGCCACTGTATACATAGGCGAAGATAAACACTCGAGAACGATCCTTCCATTCAGATTCGACTATTTGTTTAACACATTTGGAAATCGATCTTTGCTTTATTCCCAGTGTACCTAAATATTGGGCGACAGGTACAGTACCTTTCTTTCTCTCTTTCGATCTAAAGGATCGTGTATATAGCGCACCGTAGGAATTAAAAGAGCGAGTCATCCCTTAAGTCCTGCAGGAATTATTCCTACCCGTGACGTGGTTGCGCCAAGGGCAACAATAAAGCACGGCTTTAGGCTGCTTCAGCTGTCAATCAGCCGCTGTCGGTTCTCGTTTTATTGACCGTTGCTCGATCGGGGTCCGTTATAATAGCTGTTTTGAGAATCTCGGTCGTTCGCACGAAATCGCTCTAGGAAATTCCCTGGCGGAGTTTCGTCACGCCATTCAATTCCGTTATGTAGAATTAACCCAATTAATCGGGGTGGCATAGACAAGCCCCGAGTTGCCCCGAGAAATAAAATACAAAAGCGTACGGACTCTCGTGCGTCAACTTTCCAACTTTCGGAATAAATTATTATACAGGGTGTTTCGTAACTTGTGGGACTCGCTTCGGGAGCTGATTGTATGTGTCTAAAAATAATGAAAAAGAGTCATATAAATATATGTCCTATTTGTTTTCGTTTATGAGATATAATGAATTTTATAAACAGAGCGAACTCTCTGCCCGGCCTCTCTTTCCATAGACCGCAATAGTTCGTAAGCAAGAACACTGTTTACAAATAATACTTACGTCGTATCCTTCGTTTGTTTTGTACTTTGTTCCTGCAAATGTGTGAACGTGAAGAGAGTTTTTGTATCTACCATACTTTTCACTGACGAAGCTAGCTTTATACCAGGAATGGTATATTCAATTTTCATAATAATCATAATTGGGATGAAGAAATCCCACAATGTATTGTGCATTCAAGACATCAACACCAATTTAATTTAAACGTATGGGCAGGAATAATTGATAAATTTTTAATTGGATCTTTTTTTCTTGATGGGAAACTAACAGGCACAAAGTACGTTGATTTTTTCAGCACGCGTTTACACGAAATATTAGAGGAAGTTTCAGTCGATATTAGACTTCGTATGCGATTTATGCATGATGGAGCTCCGTCGCATTTTAGCCGAGTGGCTAGGCAATTTTTAAATCAACACTTTGCAAATAAATGGATTNATTTAAAATCTATTGTATACGCAACATCGATTGAACATGCTGAAATACTACGAAATAGAATAGAGCAAGGCTTCCGACAAATTCAAGATACCAGGAACGATAGAGAGAGTAACCAGATCAATGACAAGACGCATGCAGGCTTGTCTTCAAATGCAAAGTAGTCATTTCGAGCATTTTTTGTAAACATAATTAAAACAGAAAATTCATTATATCTCATAAACAAAGACAGATAGGACATATATTTATATGACTTTTTTCCATTATTTTTAGGCCTGGGTTCCACAAGTTACGAAACACCTTGTATATCTCCTCTTAATTAAGAATTAATTAATAAAGAAATCGATATTTTGTACGAGACGCGTAATATATTCACAAGAGTTTCTTGCCAACAATCTTATTAATTATCTCTGTGACAAATAATTTGCTACTTGTACACTGATCTACTATTCGTCTAAAACGTGGCGTTCGTATTTCGCAGTTACAAAATTTCAAATTCCTCCGAACAAATATGCAACAAAAATGAAAAAGAAAAAGTGATAAAATTACGACAAACTATCACTCAGTCAATGGTTGAGGCAGCCAGCGCGAAAACGACCTCGGTTAAACGATGACTCGGATTTCTGCCCGTTTTGAGAACAGAAGCGACGCGAACAGATTCGTAAGGCGTTAACCATCGTCATCGAGAGCGGTTTGTTAAAAAAAAAAAAAGAAAACAGCGGCTGAAGTGGTTTTCGAAAAGTGTGGAACGCACAATGACGTCGTTAGGCATGGCAGTGACCGCGCGGCGCGCAACTCTTTCCCGTTACTTGGTGGTACCGAGTGTCATTCAATTGCACATCCCAATTAAATAACAGGCAAAAGGGCGGCGTAGCGTCGCGTACCGACCCGACGCCCCCTAATTGCGAGCGTCGGAGAAGGCCTCTGGTGTAACCAGCGACGGAGAGACGAGAGATAAACACTCGTTGATAGAGGGAGAGTCACCGAGTTCAGAGTTACCCGAATCGCTTCAGGGTTACGCCCCTCTCTTCTTCCATTCGTCCCAACGCCTTTCTTCCCCGCTGTCAAAGAGAGTTTCGCGAAACGGCGAAAAGTGCGAATTAATAGATCCAAACGTAGGTGAACGTAGGACGGAGATCTGCAGAGGTTGAAAATTAGAAGCCGCGAAATTGAAGTTCGCCTCGCGATGTTTGCAAGCTCGAGGGACGGGGTGAAAAATTTCGAGCTCGCGGGAGAAAAGAGGTGGCAACACGCGTCAGGTGTGTTGCTTTCGAATTTCCGAAAAAGGGAAGAAAAGGAAGAGACGCAACGTTTGGCGAGGAAGGAAGGCAGGCGGTGTTCGTGTGCACGCTCGCGTTACGATGTTGCACACGTGGTACGGAGCGTACAGTTCCCGTTTCTCTCTTGCACGGTATTAAAAAGTAACGTAATTAGCACAGGCAAATGAACTAATTACCAGAATACGAACGACGAGGCAAAGCTGACAAAAGGGCTGCTGAATTCGTCGTCTCGTTCCCTTCTTCCGGGGGCTGTTCTGTCGTCTTTCTTTCCTGGGTTTTACCCGGTGCACGATGCGTAACTGTTGAAGGGAGAACTCAGAAGAGAGAGAGAGAGAGAGAGAGAGAGAGAGAGAATTTAACCTAGGCTATGGATAGTGGAAGTTAATAGTGAAAGACAGGCGGTATAAACGGATTTTCCAAGAAGCGAAATGTTAATTAATCTTGCTGTTGCCGTTCTTTGGATTATTTTTCAACCTCGATTTTGGTATGTTGGACGGAGGACGTCGCGTATAAACATCATTATTCCGATATTTTCGCCTCACAATTTTAAGAATGAAATTTCAAGAATCTGATCGTGTTAAATAGCAACAAGATTGAGACCTGCGTTGGAGTTAAGACGTCTTGCGACTCAAGGAGAGGACAAGGAAATAAGTCGGACATGCATGTTATATCAAAGTAAGAAGACTTCATTCAGAGAAACTTAAAAATTGTAATAAGAATTTTGCAATGGTAGAGGAAGAGAGTGTCGGTTAATTTTACTGAACTGTGTTGAGATTCGATTCTGAATTAGTGAAAAACACACACACACACACACACACACACACACACACACACATTACCCGAATCTCCACGTCGCAACTACGATAAGATAAATTTCCTCGATTCGAGTTGGGAGAATGCAGCTGCTCGAGCTACTTTGAATCGCCAGGGTCAAAGGATTTCTCGATACCTAAGTTGCACACGGCAGTCGTCTCACCACCGCGATCATCGTCGGGCGCACTCCTCCAAGGGGGCAAAGTTCACAGGTCGTTCCTTTCAAGCCTGACGTTAAAAAAGACGGTGGCTGCCCCTTTAGGTGTACGGCACTGCAAAGCTGTCGGAAACGAAACGAAACGAAACGAAACGTAGGGAGGTGGGGAGGGAGAGAGAGAGAGAGAGGGGGGGGGGAGAAACGGGGGCCGTGGATGTGGCAGATAGCGGCGTTGGATGGCGTAAAATGGAAACGCCGTAATTAGTATGCGCGTCCGCACGTTATGCACGCAACGGCACTCACTTCGCAACACCACCCTCGGCGCGGTACGCTAGTAGCGGCAGCAGCCGGCAGAGAGGGACGAGACGAGGATGGAGGTCGATGGATGAGAGGGGCAGTGACGAGCGGGGGCGGCGGTGGTGTTGCAATTCGCACTTATGTTGAGCAAGTGCAGCAACACCGAGGTGACTTCATCGAGGCATGCATCTGGGCGTCCTTAATGCATGCGTGCACGCCACAGACATACAAACATGGATACAGAGAGACAGAGAGACAGACAGACAGGCAGATAGAAGACAGAAAGTGGTCGTTGGTGTGCGTTCGTTCTCCTCTCTTAGCCATCTTCGTCGTCGTCGTCGTCGTCGTGACACGCATCGTGAACACGGCAATGCGTCGCGGCGCGGAAGTGTCACCCTTGGCAGTGGCGCGCGAGACACCAAGCTACTGCTTCGTCAGCGAGGAGAGAAGAAGAGTGGTGGCACAGAAGGGGGCGGAGGGACGGGGTTGGAGCAGCGTTCAGAATCACGAGTCGCGGGAACGAACTGGAGGAGCCTCGAGAAGGGACTTCGATGTTTGCCGTGGTATCGTGATTGAGAATTTAACTATTGGGTTAACGCCAAGCGAGGACTCCGATTGACAGTTAGACGGATGAACATCTTCGTAGATTTTAAACACCTTCTTTCGAACGTTGCGCGGTGAAAAATTCGTCGCTCGGCTTGTCCCTTTACACTTTTTTTTCCGCCAGCGTGATCGGAATAACGATTCCGATCACAGTGCGATATTCCCGGTGAAAAGGGTTTATCCGGCATCGTTTTATCATCCAATAACGATCGGAGGTTTAAATTAAAGCGAATCGCACGGTGGGTGGCGCGCACGCGACCATTGCCGAGCTCTTTTGCGAACGCTCGACATCAAACGCCGGGCCGAAAAGCCCGAGCTTGTTGCCGCTTTGAACGCGTTCCTCGTCGCGTAGCGGCGGAGAGGAGACAGAATCCCTCTTTGACGTTTCTTCTTTGTCCGGTGTGTGCGTCCCGGCTTTCATCGTTTAAACCCCCGACACTCGGGCGATGATTCGCGACAATCAGCGGGAAATTAGCTCGCGAGCTAATTATCGTGTCGGGCTGGCTGCGGCGGCGCAGCGAGCCGCGACGAGGACAAGGAACGCGCGAGTTGCACGCGCGATCCTTTTCAGGCGATGGGCGCGACTCGTGATCGTTTCTTTGAACGCGACCGTCGGTCGGCTCGTCGTCATCCTCTGCGCGCGTTAGGGTGCGTACACATTTGCTACTTAAACGCTTTCAAGAGATTTCCTCTACAACGGTCGCTTTTCTTCTTATATTTGTCGAGACCAAGTCGAACCAAGTAACCAAGTAGATTATGATAACTCTGACCGAACACTATCTACTATATTTTTTGATCGTTATAATACATTGGACAACTGGACGACTGCGTAGATATCGGAGACAGCAGATTTAGAAAAACAGGTGACAGCAACAAATGTGCACGCACCCTTACGGTATTCCTACGTGAGAATTCCACGTCGGCTTAATCCGCTTCGCGCACGAGGAGACTGCGAGATCGTAGCGTCGTCCTCGTTTCTGTGTCTTCTTCTTTCTCTTTTCTTTGGTTCCTTTTCTCTTTCTTTTTTTTTCTGCTTCTTTTTTTCACTGTCGTTACGCCTTTAGCCTTTAGTGGCAGCGTGCCGCGGCGCTTAATTCAGCATCCACGCTGGACGACTGAAAAGGGCGCGCGCCTCTTTCCCTCCCCCTGAAACTCCCTTTTGCGCGCCCTTTCTGTCGCGCTCGATGCGTACAAGGCGCGTCAAAGCGACCTCGCGTAACGATGACACCTCGCGCGTCTGCTTTTCTCGCCCCCTCGCGTGGAGAAAGCCGCGGTACCAGGTGTGCCTCGTTTTCCTTTTTCTCTTTCTATTTCCGTTTCACGTTCCGCCGATGATAATTTAACTGAGGAAATTAGATTTAATTTGTGGATAGTGTTTTCCCGGTGGAGGAAATTTGGAAGAGGAAACCGTCTCGTTCAGTATAATGATTAGTTCACTAATGTGGAGTTATTGTAACATGTAAATCGTAAAAGCAAAATTTCAGGGAAAAATCTTCATTGATGGATAATTGTATGATTTTCTATACGTTATTCAGCTATGAATATATCTCGATCGATTTCTATAATAACGAACGGAAAAATATCTGTTGCAAGAACTCAATGAATCGAAACAGTAGAGCAATATACATATACAGAATGATAATAAAATATGACAGTAAGTCATAAAGTGAACGAAACAGGGGATTTAGATGTTTCGTATGAATCGAGTATAAGTTTTGATTTTGAGTTTCATATGACGAACGAGAGGCTCGATGTAGAAAGGAACTATAACATATATTTTCTTTTTACTCGATTTGCATATTTCTTACCATAAACATCGCATGCTCAGCCATTAAATTAAATTGAAATTTTTCTCTTTCCTTGCATCTCTTCTTCTTCTTTCTTTTTTTTTTTTTTTTTTTTTCAATCGGTGGAGTTACGTAACGGGGTAAAATTATTAGGGGTTCATCCGCGATCCTCGTCACATTTTTCACCGGATTCCGGTAGCAACGTGACGGTGCATTTTGCTTATCGATTTTAACTTCGCACAGCCGACGAGTGGCTTCCTTTCTGCGTCCGCATCGTTAGCCTAGTTTCCATCCGCTCGGTTGCCTCGCGAGAACCCGCGCGCAGAGGTGGGAAACAACACCGTAGTCCGGTGTAAATTAAGGGCTATAATTCAGCCGCGAGTTTTCGTGCCTAATGAGAGAACGCCTCGTCATTCGGCGTCATCTGCGCATCTTCGCAGGCCGGCTTCGCGCGCTTCATCGTCATCCATGTAGCTCGACCCCGTCGTCGTCGGGTCGTTCTAAAAATCGCTTTGTAACCCAGCTCGATCCATCACGTGGACATCCTTCGTAAATTCTCCGCCCTTGTGGTTTCTTACTTTCTAAAGAGAAAAGGGAAAATGAATGGCACTTTGTTTCGATTTTCTTCCACTCGATCACTCTGTTTTATTGGAAGTGATATATTTACCATTAATTTTGTTGATTTCTCTATATATTTCTCGAGGATAACTTTTCTAATTTGCCTATAATGTTTAATTATAGTATAAAAGAAAACGATTCAGAGGTTGTAGATATTTCTCTAAAAAGAGAGAAAAGAATCAATATAGAATGCTCCGTTAGTCGAGATACGTGTCCGGAGGAACACAACGGCACCTTTGGGTCGCTTCGTCATTCAGCTGCAGCGCGTGCTGCCGTCGCATCATTTTGTTTCATTACTTCACCATTTGCTTTCAGCTTAATTCGAATTCAAGTCCCGAGAAATGAAGAAACCGTGTGTCTGATCCACATTAGCTCGTCCTTCGATCGCTAGACGAGACGTGGAGACAGAGAACGAGACTCTAGTAACCGTTCAGAATAGTTGTCAGAAAAATAAAGAACGATTGCAATCGTGCTATACTCTCTCAAATCATCCCCGAACTTTTTTCCCTGAGCTTTTTCCCTCCAGGAAAGCTATAGCCTTCGACAGTAGCTGTTTGAAATGGTCGTTGTAATCTATCAGGAAAGTAGCTCGATCCCAGACTTGGAACATCAGCTGTAATCGTCGCCCAGCAGAAAGAAATAATTACAACCGCCTCGCGTAATTTCGGATCATCTTCCCTCGCTTCTCTCACTTGCGTTCCTAGCGTGAAGGAAACTCGCACCAAAAAGAAGAAGGGAAAAGAAAAGAAGATACTCGCGGCAGCAATCTGTCTCGTCCTCGATCCAGCATCCACGCAACCGCGGTCACGGCGACGATGAGCGCCTCGAAGATTCTGCATAATAACGCCCGAGGACAGCGGGGGGAGAGGGGAGGAGAGAGGGTGGATGATGCAGGCTGCGCACGGGTCGTCTTTCAATTACGAAAACGAACCCACGGGGAGGAGAGGGGAGGGAGAGACAGGCGGTGCAGTAGGAAAGAGAGCAGAGCCAGCTCTCGGAGAAAGCGGGAGAAAAGAAAGAAGAGAAGAGAAGAGAAGAGAGAGAGAGAGAGAGAGAGAAAGAGAGAGAGAGAAAGAGAGAGAGAGCAGGTCGAGGACGATGACTGCGTGAAAAACGGCACACGAAGACAACACTCTCGGGCGACACTCTCGGTCCTCTCGTTGTTAATCGTTGGTTGCACCCTTTCACGGCTGCGCACTGCCAGCACGGCCACGATTCCTCGCGCTCCTACCCTTTTGTCCATTAGCCTCATCCCGTCGACAGGGCCGTATCACCCGACCCCGCGTCCCCGTTTCTCCGCTCGCTAAGAACCTGTGTCACCTGCGTGCCTGGAAGACTTCGTATAACGCGGTTGGCCAGCCGTGACGACGGTTTCTCTTCTTCTCGTTCCGACGAACACGCGATCTGCCACCGCTCTCTCTCTCTCTCTCTCTCTCTCCACGTATCCACCGGCTTATTACGGCCACTGCTGGAAGAACAATGAAAGAACGCGAGCCAGCGCGGGTGAAGAAAGCCGGGAATTTTTCGAGTCGCGGCGCGAGGATTTCGAGAATCGTTCGGAGAATAGGAGAGGAGATTTCGGATAACAAAGTCTGGAGCGTGTGAAGAGAAAGAGAGAGAGAGAGAGAGATGCGCGCGCCTGTGTGCACGTGCGTGTAGGTTTCATCTGCAAATGAACATTGCTACTTTTAGCAGGGTATCTTGGATTCCATATCGTCTTTTCGTCGTTGATTCTAGCTGGCGCGTTTCAGAGGCAGCCAGGCTTATTAAGAATAGCGTAGGGGTGAGGGAAAATCGAGGGAAAACGAAAGAGAAAATTCACGACGAAGATACATGCACGCCCTTGCGGCGGAGGAACGCCTGGCTCGCTTCAGAGAACAATGGGACCAGAGTTCTGCACGTTCTTCCGTGCTCACCATCTCGCGTTCCTCTCGTGTAATAATCATCGAACTCGCCGCTTCGTCTCGTATTAATCGTCGATGCCGTCTTATATCAGAACGTTTGGTTTTGTTTACCGTTGTCGTTGCTAAGAATCCTCCATTCGGGATTTGCAACAGACATTTTACAATTTATAGCGTCGATGTAACTCCATTCTCAGCAATGTTTCAAGTATCTTACAAACGACAAGCTATTTCGCAACATCGTCATTTTTCTGTATAATTTCTGGAAACAAATGACGTGATTCACACACCAAGAGAAACCTATTCGAGGAATAGTTCTCGTTCCGCGAGGATTATTCCTCGCCGGTTCTGAAGGCGCAACGATCGCAACCCTTGGCCCTCCCTCTAACAATAAGACGTAATTATTTGTTTCGCCGCGGCGGTGTGCACAGTCTGAGAAGCCCGGCGAGAAACGGAATTATTATTTTCTTTCTTTTTTTTCTTTTCTTTTTTTTTCTTTTTTTTTAAAGTACCTCGTTAAATATATTTCCCTTGTTCGAAGAACGCGAGCCCCGGCCGCGCACAAAGCGCCGGCCAACGAATTAAGCAAGCAACGCCGCGCTGCTCGCCTTTATTTTCCCCGTCAAGCGTCAAAACTTCCTTCCGGGTTTTTCCTCTTTCCTCGCCGCGCTTTGTTGTTCGCCATGTTCCGGCGCGCGACGTTTCTCGTCTACGGCCACGATTCGACGATTCGTCCACCGCTCCTAATCGCCTTCTTTCCTTGAACCCTCGCTGTTTCAACGCCGTTCAATTCCTCCCGCGGAAAGTTTAGCCGAGCCTCGCGCGTTTTTGTTTCACGTTATGCGCCACGTAGCGTGTTTGACGATCGATTTGCAATTCCTTTTTTTTTTTATATATATATATATATATAATTTTATAACGTCTCGAGAATCTGTTTGTAGCTGTGAAATGAAATTCCAAGAATTCTAAGAAGTATTTCTTCTGGCTAGAGATTTCTCCTAACTGTTGAAATGTTTTTTAACGTTACGATGAAACTGTTGCGTGGTCGTTTGTAAATAAAAAATATCAGTTTCAGGGTATTCTGGGATAGAAACATTTTTAAACGTAACAAAGCAGATTACGATGGTCTATATATTTCAGAGAGCAATTCTAACTCAACAAATTGTATGATCCACACATTTTTTGGAGATATATTTCGGTAGCAAAACAACGCGTTTACTCCGTTTTAGAATAAAAGAAACTGAGGATGTCAAATGAATTATTATAGTTTGCCAGTGAAACGCTTGCCAACGCTTGCGGCAACACTTCGAACCAAATATATAATCGTTCATCGTTCAGAGACGAGAAGATGACAAGGAACTCGCTTATTTTTAATTTGATTTCGTCTTCCATAGCACGAAAGAGAGGAAAGAGAGGAACCAAATTTAATAACATAGATGGATTGGGAAAAAATTCGCAAATGGAAACGTTGGCGGTTAATAACTTAACGTTCGTCAATCTCAAACAAGCACGTTTATTATTCCATCCTCCCCCATTCTGTACGCGATCGTTGCGAATCATCTGGTTATTGCCAGCGAGCGTGGATTCCGCTTGAAACGGCGGCTCGTTCCTTCGGAAAACCGGCTGGGAAATATAACAAATACGCGACGAGGACTCTAGAAAGTAGCTGTGTAACCGGGATTATCATTGTATTCGAGAGTGGTGGCGATTAATTTAATTGCATGTACCTTTCTCTCCACCCAACGTCTCCACCCTGCTGCTCCCTCCCCCTCGGAAGAAGCAATTAAGCACTTCGCGTGCCGATTGGCCGTACAATTAGGGTGAATTATAATATCGTAATAATTGCGACAATTAACGTTATGTACGAACTGCCCCCGGGATGATGCCTCCCGTCCCTCCCTCTGTCTCGGCTCTCCCCTCCTCCCCCCATTCCTCTTTTCCCTCTCCTTCGCCGTTCCCCGCTGTTTTCCACGCTTTGCACCCTCGCCGAGCGAAAAGCGACTTTCCCAGTTTTTTCTCTCTTCCGGATGAAGGAACGATGCTGGAGCACCGGACACAGTTTCTGCTCTTTGGATCTCTTGCCAGTAAGGTGTTTCCTCAGGTAGAATCTCGGTTTACATTTGATTATTTCCTCACTTACGGTCAAAGTGAGATTTTCAACGTTGAGCTCTTAACTCTTGCTCGAAATACCAACTTTGACAATCGATAGGAAAACTTTTCAACCCGAAAGTGTGCCCAATAAAATCTGAGAACTCTAATACCAATAGTTTGAAATTAATTTTGACGAATTTTTCATCGTTTCGTTGTTTATCGAATTAATTTTAATTGTATAATTCTTGACACAATTTCACACACAGTTTTCGCTTATGGTGTATGAAACGAAAGTGCGGAAAGAAATTTCCAAGTTTGGAATTTTCAAATAACTGTTAAACGCGTTCGTGCGTTCGTTCGCTTCGTGACTAAATTGGGGAGGGGGAGAGACGCGATTCCAAAATTCAGTTGCTTCTTTGCTATGCGAGATACGTTCGTTCGTATTTACCTAGATTCCCTTCGAATTTCCGAGAACTGCGATTCGTGGAACGAGGCCGCGGATCGTTAAATTCGATGGTGGAAATCATCGGGAGTACGGAACTCTCGTCGGAAGCGGAAACTTTCGATAAGCGAAATAATCAAACTGCCTAGGCGCGAGACTCGGCAGCTCTCAACAAATTACTACCGAATTACTAGCAAACTTCGGTTACAGGCGTCGTTTTCTAGCTCTTCTTTCCATTTAACCTAAACTTCTCGAAACACTGCCATTCCACTCGATTCTTCTTCTTTCTCCCCCTGTTCAATTTCTTCGTCGTCCATTTCTCTCTCTTCTCCACAGCTCGATATTCGACTCGATTCCCACACTGGCGGTTTCTGAGACAGTTTCAGGAATAAATGCAAATTGCTTTTATAAAACTCAAGAGTACCACCGAGAACGTCATGTTGTTCGAATATTGAAGAAACAGTGACAATATCTATTTCAATCACTCAACTTGATTCAGACGCGTCAAGTAGTGCAGCTCAATGATAATATCTGACGTGCAATAATAATTCGCGACGGCGACAACAACTCTTATAGCCAATGAGATTCTTAAAAATAGCCAAAGAGGCAAGGAGGATTCGCGAGAGGAGACAAGGGGAACTCGGGTGGAACTCGCTGGAACGAATTCCTACGTCGCAGTAACAGTTTCCAAGTCCAGACTTGGACTTTCGTCGACTGGCAATTCCCGAGCATTCCCGAAGAACCAGCATTTCGCGTTTGGCCGTCCCCCAAGAAACTCCTCCGTCCACCACTTACCCAGTCTCTGATTCCAACTACCAACTTGTTCAATTCATTTTCGAGCTCTGCTCGTGCACATTCTGCACTTGTCGTCGACCACGGGCCTAAGAACTGAGAAGGGAGGCTGCTTGCCCTGTTTGGTCTCCTTGCGGCGTTCTCCGCGGGATTTCTCTTAATTAAAATTGTCGCGGGAGAGAAACGCGGCCTGTGCCCGAGCAATGCACGCACGGCGTTGGGGTTGGTGAAAACGTTCGATGGAACCAGAGGCCGCGGAGGAAAAATAGAATCTTCAGTTTTCTTGGCAGCGAAAAGGAGAATTCCCGTGGCACTCGACTAATGGATGCCGGCAGTCTTATGGCAGGGTGGAGTGAGAATATAACGCGCTACGACGAAGAGAGAGAGAGAGAGAGAGAGAGAGAGAGAGAGAGAGAGGACGTCGCGACGCCAAACTTTAACTCGTTAATTACCGGCGCGAGGGCAACTTCTTGTCGGCGCTCGAATATTTCAAACTATTGTGTTCGTAAACCCCTCGGGCTTGGCTCGGGCAAGGAGACCCCGTGTATATAGTATACACTAGGTCCTGCACTCCTGTTCCCGAGACTCCGTCATTCGTGTACAATCACACGGACGAAGCGTCCACGACGGCTGTCGAAAGACTTTCGCGCGTGTATTGAAATATCTTTTTGATACAACTCACGCGACTGACGTGATTACATTGGGTCAAGTTTGGAAATTCGAAGATGTTTATATTATGATTATATGAAAAAAAATTAGCGAGAACAACGTCCACCACTCGATTCCTCGAAACTTCATGGAATTAATTTTATTACAAGTGTTTCGAATTAAAAATAACGCTCGTTCCAAAGTGTAAAATTATGCGGATACAGTATAAAGAAACACTATACTCGTGATAGCCAAGCTTTTATCTTTCTTAATTACTGAATTGTTAAAAAGATAGTCACCCTCTCAGCTCTGAATTATAACGAACCGAAGACGTCGCCAAAAGCGTCGATCAGCTTCACTGAGAACTGGTGGAGGAAATAATATTGTTCGACCGCAGCTCGGTGCACGATTCCGAGAGCCGATAGAGAAAGGAAGGAAGTGGCGCGAAGAATCGAGTTAATCGATAAAAAGGCGGGAAGAAAGGCGAGTATATGGCGGCAACGTCCCCGGCCAGTGGCTGCGCGTCGGTGACATATGCGAACCGAGCCGTGTGTGTGCATATGCTAATGCGAGAATAAACGGTTCTATTAGAAGAGCCAACAAACGCCCCACTCGATGAGCGCGGGGATTTGAATACATAAATACTCGAGTTCCTGGCCGGAACGTGTACGTGTGGGTAAGTGTGCTACGCGAGGCGAGCGCACGATCTGCATACGTTTCAGGATCGGGAGTGTGTGATGTTTTAATCCGTCCACGATCCCGCGATTATTTCTTCACGGCGAGAGACTACGCGAATATGCAAAACGGCCACGGATACCCGAAGAATTTATTAAGAACATTTCGCCACGTCCCAGTGGTTTCTCGTAGCTGTGGTCGAACAACTCGCGTGCTTCACTTCTCGAAAATAACGCGTAGAAGCGTTAACGGAAGAAGAATCAACCTTCTAAGAACGGGGTATTTAAATTCCCCCTTCGCTAGTGGACGGTTTTAAATCGCCAGGCAAAGTTTAATTTTACATGTTTTCATATTTCAAATTATTGTAGTTAATCAAATCAAATAAAGACCGCGTTGTTTTGCAATAATTTATTACAATTTATTTGCAATAATACATTCGGCGTTCTCAGATATTATATAGGTGTCGATATATAGGACGGTAGTACTTAGAAGTTTAAAGTATGTTGAAAATTGCCCGAATTACATTATCAGAAATTTGCGAAAAATCTCCTTTCTACGGTTACAAACTCGATCAAAAACGAAGGATAGCGCGAGCTATCCGAGTAACGTTTCATCGCGGGATACCAAGCGTCGTATGGCGAGTTATTTCGTCGTCGGATGCAAACAGGAAGCTTGACACGAAACCCTGGCAAAGATGTTGGAATATTTCTGGATCTATCAATCGACCGAAAGAGAGCGCGGTGTTTAAAGAGCCCGCCACGAAAGAGGATTGATGCCGGTCGAGCGTAGAAGACGAGGCAGGGAGAGAAAGAGAGAGAGAGAGAGAGAGAGAGAGAGAAACACTCGGCTGGTAAACAAACTGTCTGAAACACTCCGGGTCGTTCCATTCCATTCGAGAACTCGGCAAGCCCCGCAGGTCCTCTCGACGGCATTATCTCGGGTACATATTTAAGTGCATGACATGAAGACTGTCACCCCCCTCTTTCGTGGCGCCCTCCCCTGACCCTCGAACCTCGCGGCCGCTCCCCACCCCCTTCCGCCTCCCTCCTCCTCCCGCTGCCGACGCGCAACCCGCAAACCCGTAGAACCGAGAGTGCCCTCCGCAAAACTCACCCCCGCGTGAGACTCGCCTCCTAGAAGTCCTCATTTCCCGGCTGCTGCTGTCAGACGCAGCCCTGGGCGGGTCATCAGATACTAGAGCTCGGATAATGCCGAACGGAACGTACACGAACGTGTACACACAGGCGAGCGTTTCCGCGTGGTAGACAGCTCGAAACGTCGGCGTGTTGGTGCGCCCTGTTCGGCGGTTGTACGCGGTGGAAAGATGATAGAAGCTAGGGACTGATATCCCCGCTTCGGAGACACCCGCGACCCGCGTTCCACCGGAATTAGATGTTGAATGCTTTTTCGTCTTCGTCCCGATCCCTGGTTGTCCGTTCGACAGTTCGTTGACTTCTCCAGCGCTCTCTCGCGAGATTTTTCAGCTGGGACGATCGAGAGGAATTGCATGTTTGGCGAGCGAGATACGTTGGGAGTTGGTTTCATTTTTCGCGTTTCAGTGAGTCAAAGTTTGAGCCGAAAGTACTTTGGAAATTAACCTCTCGCGCTGGAATTTTTCGTCCCAAAATTTGCAACATTTTCTCAGTTTTAAGTATATTTAAATGTAACCCAGGCAAAACAAATGGCAAGTTTATTACTTCTTAATAATTCAGTGACATACCGAGTGATGTACGAGTTCAAGAGAAAAAGTGTTGCATACAGTTCGGTCACTCGTTATGGTCCGCGAAACCAGTTGCCAAAGGGTTAAATGTAATCACGGGATAGGTCAAATTTTTATGTATTTGTATTCGCAAAGTTTCGTCGCTTCTATTTAATTTCCTCGAGTTCCATCGACGTACGATCTAGCAAAGAGCCATCGCTCTACAATTCTCTAAATTTCCTGAAATTTCCTCCCCTCCTTTCCTGCGTCGCTCGAAGCGTGAAAAGCCCAAGCGAGGGAAGACAAGAACGCGCTTTTTACTCGATGCACGTAACCCGAAACGATTCCCCAAGATCCGCGCCCCGGATCGTGCGCGTGAGATCGAAAAATCAGGCACTCGAGGGGTAGATGCGAATTGAAAATCTGGCAGCGATAAAAAAAGAAAAGGAAGAAGAAGAAGAAGAAGAGACGCGCGGAAAGAGGCGATCCTCTGGCAATTTCTCGCGCCCCTAGCCTCGCGATAAAGCCTAGCGGGTGACGTTCGAAGCGAGGAGGGACGCGCGAGGAAGAAAAGGAACAGCGCGAGTGAGGAAAGAGAGAAAGAGAGAGAGAAAGAGAGAGGTTGCGCTGGCTGATCATCGGAGGATGGTCTATCAGCATATTTCAAAGATAAGCCTGGGCCCACCCTTCTCGACGAGAGCCCTGCCGGGCCATCAGCTATAATAACAATCCGATATGATTACGCCATAATCGTAACGCAGCCGACGAGGCGGCAGGGGTGAAATTACGCTCGTGAATTGAGATACCGTGTTTACGTCTTCCAAAGTGCTCGCATAAACAAAATTAAACAGCTCCCATCGGGGGTGCGCGGCAACGTTAACTTAACGCGGTAGAAATTGATCCTGTATCTCGCGTCGAATAACAACGAGACGAAAGCGACAGTTTCGAGAAGTGAGACAGATTGATTAGAATTTTCCATGGGAAAAACTAGTACATTGAGTGATGGACACCGTTGGTCGAATGAAAAAGTGAAAGTATTCGTGATTCGACGGACGTTTGAATTTCAGCTTGGAAACGACTCTTCATGGTAAATATTCATCGTAAACATTCGAGTCACGACTTGATTAGCTCTGAACTAAGTCAGCTTCGCGATTATTTGCAACAAGTGCCTGCAATCTGACGCGAAATTTTCTTATCTCACGAAAATGAGTTTTCACAGTGGAAGACGAACGTAAAATAACATTACAGAGGGTTGCAAAATTATATTTGTTCGAAACGTTACTGTTATTCGTGGTCTGCTGGCGTGATTGTCGAGGTTCGGAGACTGACGGTATAAATAGTGGCCATTAAAACTTCGGCGAACGGCGGTTGAAAAATCAACGAGTAAGTTCACCGCGTCGAAAGTATCGCTCAGAGCCGCAGATCGCCGATGCTTAAAAAGAAGAAACTTCGGAACCACCAGCTTTTCGAACAACCACCGCGAGCAACACTTCGGCTCCCTAGATCTGATTCTGAATTCTGGCAGAAGCGACCGCTCGTCTCGCTGACCAAATCAAAAGAGAGAAAAGGATTACCCACAAAGTGAAAGAGAGAGAGAGAGAGAGAGGGTGATTTTCAAGAGAGTACGGTGGCTACGTATCTTCGATTTTATGGAAAGATGGACGATCGCGTCCTCTCAACGTCACTCTCAACGCACGCAATATCGACGAAGAGGGACTCGGGTCCGTTCTTCCAAGTCCATGGAAAGGCGCGAGGACAAGGAGAGACGATGAGGAACGAATATAAGGGGAGAAAGAGAGAGAGAGAGAGAGAAAAAGAGAAAGGATGACGAAGGGGCGGAGAGACTCTCACTTTCCTGTCGGCAGTCGGCGGTCCGGATTGTCGATGGAATGCTAAACGACCCGGAATCGCTGAATCGGTATTGAGTCCTCTTTCGCGGTCTCTCTCTCTCTCTCTCTCTCTCTCTCTCTCTCTCGATCGTGCCTACTTTCTCCCGTTCCTTCTGCCAGCTAGCCGCCAACTTCCGACCGCCCTTAGCATGCCGGTGATTGTGCTCGCCGTTTTGTACGAATTTGCCTGTTGACTTCGATATCTCACCTTCGGACGAATCGGAAGTCCCCCGGCGTCGAAATCGAATACTTGGCGGCTGCCTCCGTTTGCCAAACCGCCCCTCGTTTTCGGTGAAACGAAAGTAATCGCCAGGCGATAAATCGTCCTGCTTTATATTATTATTTTTAACAGGTTGCTCTATGTGTTATATACTTTATACGAAAAATTATTAAATTATCATATTATTCAACTACCAAATTATAATTATTATGTTTTGATATTAATTATTATGAATTATAATTATTATGTTTTGATATTCTTCTCTTAGTTCACGTGACAGCGTTGTCACGAAATGTGCGAAATGTTTCAAAATTCTCCGCAAGAGAAATGTCTAAACGCACTGTCTAAAAATTCTCCGTATAATATACAGTACAATATACAGTCTATCGGAAGAAAAATAAATGGTTAACCTTGGAGGGATCCTGCCCGATCGAGTCACGAACATCATCAGCCTGCTCGTCACGGTGACATTCGTATTAGACATTAGACTACCAAATAAGTGGGTACGTGCCGCGTCGTCGGGGTTCGTGGAAGAGCGGGGGTGGCGTCTCCCCCCATGTGGCACCCGCATGCCACCCCCTGGGGGACGCAATCAGAACGTTTCAATCAACGACCGCCCCGTGAGGACCGTGGAAATCGGGCCGCAGAGATCGGTGGGGTGAGTTTCACGATTACTCTGATAACCAACAGGCATTAAATCTTGGACCGAAGAGGGCGGAAACCCCTTCTGCTCTTTGTCATTGGGCCGTGGTTTTAAGATGGTGAGTCACAGATTTTAAACCCAAGGTTTCGGGATATATCTTGAAATTGTCACATGACGATGATCTTCGTGTAATTAGAATTGTCAAAGGAACTACTTGTCAGTTGAAACTTTATGTTAATCTTGTTCTGTGTTCTGCGACGAGTTTGTCTTTCGTTTTAAAACTTCGTTCAAAATTTTGAACGGAATTCGAAACAAAATAACAAGTGAGTTGGAAAGATTGATAGTACAAGAGTACAAGAATACAAGAATCATTTATTTCACATTCTACAATTCTACGTCTGTCTGAGAAGTCATTCGCGTGACGCGAACAGACAAAGTGTTAAATATACTATATTTGCAGTACAAGTGCGCGACACATCATTCGTTTCTCATTTAAGTTACAAGTAACCATCTCGCAGCAAAGAACCGATCATTCTCCAAATCATCATTCACCGATATATAAATTCCCTCTAATTTCGCGACACCGTCAAAGGGTCAAAGAGCTTTTTAACATCGACGATTACATTCGCAATTCCGCTCTTTTCGTCAGCTCGATGAAATAAATGTGTATATATCGGATAGGCAGTCCAACCTCATCGGGAAACGGCTGGCAGCGGCTTCGAATCAGCCGTTCAGTCACTCAGTCACTCAGTCAGTCAGTGATTTTGTTCTCTTCTGATCTTTCCACGAACGCGCGGGCGCGCGTGTGTATGTATACCAGTGCTACCGGTACAGTAATCCGTGCGGACACGAATGAATGGCAAATGAATGGGGCGCGGCGCCACGACGAAAAGTTAATCACGGCTCACCATATCGTTGTAAGGGAGGCTTTTCGGGGGTGTAACAAGGGGTTGCCCCTTTGGTTCCCTTGATTACATGGGCGTATCTCGATCGCCGATGCCTACGCACCCCCGTCGCTAGACGGGGCGTTTTCTCTGACGTGTGTTTGCCTCCCCCTCCACCCCCTCCACCCCCCTCCTTTCGCCCCTGTCTCCTAACCTCGGCCCCCTCTTTTCTTTTCCTTCGTCGGCCCATATGGTGCTGTTTGTTTTGTCCGACTTTCGGGCCCCGTTAGGAAACAATTTGGACGACGCGGTGACGGGGCACGCCGTCACGGCTGGTCGCCTTGGAATTACTGCGATCACTCCGGGGGGAGGCTGGTTACCCGCGTCATGAACGATTCCTGGAACTCGACAAAATCGTGGAATCTGTCGTCGTTCTCACGAACGTCGAACCTGTCGTCGAGAGACTCGAGGACTTTCGCGCAGAGATGGAGAACTTGTAAAGCGTGGTCACTGAAAGACTGAAATTTAATATATGATATATGTTATATTTAAATATATGTTATATTATATATTAGCATATTATATTGTATATATCTTTTTAAATTTTATAATATTTCTATATAATGTATAATATATAAGTTTACAAAGGGTGGTCACTGAAAGAGTGAATGATATGAAACAAAAGTAACTTTTACAAACACATGTTTTTTTTTAATAATCTTTTATTATTTCATTTGGAAATATAATTAATGAATTTTTGTTCAGTATTACGTGTGAGAAACATACAGCTTACAAATACAGGCTCTTTTCGAACTCATCAATTTTTCAGTGACCACCTTATATTATATATCGTAAAGTAGAGAGAACTTGTATATTATCACATTGGTATCCTTAGGCACGGATCAGCTACGTGTATTACGTCGAATGTTATTACCGAGTCAGGCAGTTTTTCAGAAACACAAAAAACGAAAATGTAAATATTGCAAAGTAGAGAGAACGCGTAGATTATCACATCTGTCGGTGTACTTGGGCATGAATGTGCCACGTGTATTATTGTCGAATGTTATTGCCGAGACAGGTAGTTTCTCAGAAGTACATAAACGAAATTGTAAATATTGGCCGCGGTTGCGAGACGAACAAGAATATTTGTGCTCCGCAGTCGTACAGAAGCTATCGGAAGCGTAACATTCGCGTGAAATGCGGTTAAGTGAATAATAAATTTGTGAAAGTGGTTCGTGGGAAAGAGTGGAATCCAGTTGAAATACACGCGATATTGAAATTAAACGAGGAACATTATTCTGTGAAAGAAACGGTCAAAATAGTTGCATTTACTGAAAGATCCCGGTAATTACGTGCAAAGAAAGTGTTGTGAACGATCGCAGTGTCTAGCAGATCTCAGGATGAACGTGCTTCTCTGGAAACGGCCCAGCTTACGCTCCTTCACTTCGATCAAAGGTATTTATTGCAATTTTCGTCATTTCAGACGTTCGCAATTTTTTATTTTTAAAAGGCGCCGATTTATCGTCCGCAAGAACGCAAAATCTAGAGCACGTCAAGGTTTCGACAGAGATAACTTCGTCGAACAAAAGAAGTTTATTCATTCTCGAAATTGCGTTTCATCCGCCTAGGAATTCAAATTGTAATATATTATATCTCTTGACTTTCCTTCGAGAGTGAAGCCTTTCGTCAGTCTTTCTTTTTCAATTAATTTTCGCAAGCGGAATGCGTTACTCTGCAACGATTTGCAGGAACCCCTTGCGGGAAACACTCGGAGCGTAGTGTTCCGCGCATTCGTGTTCGCACACCCGACTTTTTCTCGCAATTCTCGCGACCGTTTTCGCCTTGGTTTTCGTGCATATCCGAAGAGTATCGCGTGCAATAAATCGCCGATAAATCAGCGACGTTTCCCCCGTGAGTCTGCTCGTCGCGCATGGTTAGTCAGAGGAAGCAATTATCCGTTCATTCCGGCCAATGGGGTAAAAAAAGGCTGAAATATTGGCAAGCGGTATCTCAACAAATTAGCTGGATGAAATGCAGATGGAACACAAAGTGGAGGGCGAAGACAGGGGCAGAGAAAAAGAAGAGAGAGATAGAGAAAAAGAGAGAGAGAAACGCGGGGAGAGCAGACAGAACGAGAGAGAGAGAGAGAGAGAGAGAGAGAGAGAGAGGAGGGTGAATCGAAAGTAAAGTCGTTTAGACTCATTGAACTGGAAGTAACCGACAGAGAGTGGCTTCCGCGCCTGCCGCTGCTAATCTTATGCAATTACTTTACAATTCACTCCGCCGCTTGGCACTCACTGCCGATAGAACAATCTCTGAAATCGAGTTACCCTTCGAAACTTCCCAGGCGGCGCGCGACTTCTTTTTTTTTCCCCCTCTCTTTCTTTTCTCTTCTCTCGTTCATTTTTTTTCAGGTAACGCCCGGCGAGCATCGATGATACATCTCGTTTCAAACACGCCCTTCTCGTGTCTTCCCTCCGCCGCGATTTTCTTTCCTTTCTTTCTTTCTCTTTTTTTTCTTTTTTCTCCGCGGTTTGAACGAAAGCGTGAAAAACGATTTATCGAAACGAGTGAAACGGCGGAGAAAGTCAAAGGGCGTTTTTCGTGCGGATTTTTAGAACGAAATTCGTGTCATCGAATCTATACGACTGCAAATTCATGTAACATCTGCGCATATTTATAGCAAAACAGTGTTTGAGTTTCTGTGCTACGTATCACATAAATTACCCGTCGAAGTTCAATCACTGTTGATTGCTAAATTCCGCTGTCGAATACTTTAAACAGCAGGATCCAAGGAGGGAAGAAAAAGAAAAAAAAAAAAAAAGAAAGGAACGAGAGGGAGATCGGTATATCGATATCTTGGCGCGGCTCGATGCAAGCCCGTACCCCTGTGCAATCTTAGTTATTGAAAAACTACAAGACCTTTCCTAAACAATGGCCGTCCCATGGGGGAAACGGTAAAGGCAGCGCCATTTCATTAAGGAACGCTCTCCCGGTGCTCGGCCGCGCGATTCAATTCGCATAGAACGAAGATCGAAATACTTTTGTAGGCGATCGAACTCGAAAACTTCGCCCTGCCGCGCGACATCCTCGCCCCGTTTCGCGAACAGCCTCGCGAGCATTCCCAGAAATTAATTTTTTCCCCGTGCCCCGTGTTTTACATTCACTTCGCTTCCCTCTATCCACTTAGTCTGATTTTCTTCTCTCTTTCTCTCCCTCCTTTCTCCTTTTCTCGTCCCTTCTTCGCCGGGTGGCTCTTTGTCGACTGCCAACGTACGACTGTCGTCGACAGCGACGCAAGCAGAGCGCCGAGATAAAAATCGTTCATTACATCGTAGATACAGAGCCTCGGAGGGCCGAGCCGTTCTTATCGTGCGTCGCGATCTTTCGATCAGATGGACGGCGAACCACTTGAAAATCCACTTGACGAGAGACCGGGCCAGGGAATTCTGCTACCTTTCACCGTCAGCTGAGGGGGGAGGGGGGCCAATCCTGCCCGCCAGCGAATTAATCAGGCTTCGCTGCATCGCTACTCGATTTCGAGCAGCGCCATTGCAGCCGGTCCATTACCATAATTGCCGTGCAACCTTTTCGTCCTTTTAAAATATTTCGCAATCACGAAACTTCCAACGAATCCGGCCAACTCTTCGTACAACTATAGCCCGGCCGCGGGGTGTGTGGCAGCGCATCCACCGATCGACGGACAACGCGATGTTCCAATAGCCGTTAGGACACGTTTGTCGTAGATAGAAGAAGGAGATAAAGCGACGGATAATGAAACAGAGCGTTGACATTTTGGGGATTCTAGTCTTTAGAGATAAAGCGGCGTGGTTATTGTAATACTGGTCGAACAAATTTTTTAATTAACCGATGCAGTTGTATTGACAACTCGATAGCTTCAGTTTTTCACAACGATATTGCGTAATTGGTCACTCGTTATTAAATCGGAGAGTTTTACATAAATTTACATTTAAGCCAAAGAGCCATTAATTAGGTGTATATTGTTTAATTTCACTAGTAACTTCTATCAGTATTTTTGAGAGTCAAAAAGATAAAAGTAACCGTGGTAACTTAAAATTGAAATTGAAAGTTAAAATTCAACAATAATTTAGTAACGAGTTTGGTGATAATTTACATATATAAATATTAACCTGATAATTAATAATAACAATTAATAATAATACAACTACAAATATTAAATATTGTTTTCAAGAAACTATTGAAACAATTCCATTATACAATCCACGTGATAATTTGTCGTTAGATCGCTAAGAACGATCGCTGTTTTAAACTGTTCAAATTAAATATTTACAATTTCAAACGGATAGAATCTTCCTCGCGTTAATTCGCCGACGAACGTTGCCTTCGTTTATCGTACCCACACCCCCGTTATCGAACGCTACTCTCTCGGTCCATTTTCGTCTCACGAAGGTGACAGTGAACGAGGAGCAGGAGCGCGAGACGGAAGAAATTCGCGCGATTGAAACCCAGCGCTCGTGCCCGATTCCATGGGACGTGTACGAGTGGAAATTCGCCGACTGCGAAATGGATTTGCGACAAGGTGACGCTGAGAACGGGCCGGGAATTCTGATAAGGAGAGTTCTTTCTACCAGGGGAGAAAGACAGGGGAACCGAGAGAGTAGAAAAGAGACTCGACGCGGACAATGTCCGAGTAATGGTCGCCTCGGGCTACTTTTATATCCTGCGAGACCCGTTGAAAGCTAATGTCCGTGATAACGGCTCGTCCCCCCACCTCTTCCCCCATTCTCCCCTTCCTCTTGCACTGACCGGCCTGTAACATCCTTTTCCGAGCTTCTTCCTTCGTTGTCGCGAGAAAAAGGTGGCTGGAATTTAAAGGACACTCTGTGCGGATGCACTTCCGCAGGAAGAATTCTGGGCGTCTGGTAGAGGGATGCAAAGCTTGCGGGGAGGTTGGTGGGCTCGTTCCATTCATCGGACGACACAATTAGCAGTGACGGAAATCTGGACGCTGCGACTCGTGAAAATATTCGATAACACTTGCCGTACGTTACACATTTGAAATTTGATTAACGTCGCAACGAGGGACAATTGAAATTTTAGTTTCAGAAAGTACACGTCCGCTCGAACGTCTCGGTATATGTACAAAAGTCTAGGTGTATTATGTAATAAAATTTTCAAATTACACACGGTTGATGTACAAACATAATTTAGGATTAAATTAGAATTAACTAATGAATCGAGTTCACGTTATTAGGAACGATGTTTGTATAGAAATTACCAGATTTGCGAACGGTGTGTGAACGCGACGTTACGAACACGATCGCCGAGAAAGAGGAATTGACACACATCGCGAGCACGTTGCCGCAAAACGGAACGATACCGTAGAAGCAACAAACTCGAGTAAGGAAGCGAGGAGACAGGTGTCGGGCAGGAGGATGCCTTTTATACTTGGCTATCTCGCCAAAAAAGACAGATACCCAATACGCGCGATTTTTCCTTTTCGCCGTATCAGGAAACAAGCGTCCGCCCCCCTGGCCAGCACAAAGCTTCGCCCTTCTGAAAGAAAGCGCCCGATTTTCATGCTCTTTTTTCTTTTTTCTATTCCCTCGGAGCACCGACGTTCCTGGCCAGAATCACGCGAATGAATTCAACCATTCCGGCGATTTGCAAAACGTTGGTACAATGGAAAGCGCGACGGTGAAAGGGGTACGAAGGGGGTAAGAAGGTTTCGGACGATCCGAGGGGAGAAGCTACGAAGGGAGAAGGTTTATTCGCGGACAATATGTTTCTTCGTGCTTGCAACGAGAGAAGAGCACCGGCTCTAGGGTCGTCGCCGCTTTTGGGGTGGCTTGGCACAGCGCTTGTAACTCGGTTAAACTGGCACGGATATTTCATTAGCCGTCCCCCGAATTGAGAGAGAGAGAGAGAGAGAGAGAGAGAGAGAGAGAGAGAGAGAGAGAGAGAGAGAGAGAGTGAGAGTACGACCCCACGTACGACCCCAGAAGCCCCGTACACGGAGACAGGCCGAAGGGCTGCGCGTCCTCTGATCCTCGAAAGGCATCGTCGTCGTTTCGCTGTTCCGAGGCTCGTCGCATTAAGTCGAGTGCCGCCGCCAACCCCACTTTCCGCTAAATTGTTGACACGACAAATATATCGCTGCTCGTTGTCTCAACCCCCCCGGCCCCGGTGACTCGTTTCTTCGTCTCTCGAGGGTGTGTTTCGAAAATTCAACCGACCCCTCCAAGAGGGGGGAGGAGGGGAGGGGGGGGGCAGACGTTGCTCTTCGAGATCCTGTTGTGTTTTCACTGACTGTTTTTAACCCATTTGCATCGCGGAACAATCGCACGGATTTTACGTTTATTCGCCAGGTTTAACGCGCGTGCTGGCTATCTCATATCTGATCTTAGGTGAGAGGTTCAAAGATCTTCGAACGTCACAGATTTTAGTTTTTCTCTTTTTTTAGTGTATCCATTTTATCAAATTTTATTAATATTATTCTCGCGGCGAGGAAAGAAATCGGACGGGGATTAAAAAGTACTTTGTCACCGGTATCTAGCGGGCTATCGATGCCTGTCGGACACTAATTCTAGGGTAGACTGTGTACAGTTGAGCTGCTGATATGTACATACGCTAAGTCGATCCTTCTCGCATGATGGATCGAGCTAATGTAGCGTATTACGCGTTTACGCAACACGCAGACAGAATCGGTTCGTCGTTGATCCTAAGCTCGTGGCGCAGGGTAAGGGCGACCGTGGGAGAACACGCAACGGGTGCTTCATCGAAGCACGCAGGTACATCTACAACAGGGGCTCGGTTCGACGAGAGGTCCCGGCGAACGATTTAATTCCTCGCACACTTCTCCTTCGCAGCCTCATTTTTTTTTTTTTTTTCTTTTCAAATTGCTCGGACCTGTCTCTGACATAAGTCTACGCTTGAGTCTACAAGCTGCTCGCGAGTTGAAGTATCTAGAAGTACGTGAAACTCGCGAATAGTCGCGCTAAATCTAGAGAATTTCTTGTAAATTAGACGATCTCCAGAATTTGGGAAACTTTTTCAATTCCCAGAGTGTTTGACTCCCGAAATTTAGAAAATTCTTGAAAAAATACCAGATTTAAATTTCCTAGAATTTTTCATTCCCCTGGTGGAGCAATCAGTTCCTATGAAATCGTCGAAACAAACAGGAAAATAAACTCGACGTACGGAAATAATCTGGATGAAATCATTTATTCGATGAACGTCGCGAGGGGACGAGCGTTCGCGTGGCACGGTTTTGTTTAGGATTCAGCTTGTTAGAGATATAGAAAGTCGCGAGAATTCGGCCGTTTATCATCGTCAGCGGCACTCGGTGTGCGCGCGCGCGCGCGCGCGAGTATTACATATTTACTGGGTACACGGTCGCTTATTAAAGCTGGCTAATACACCCCCGCGCGGCAAGTGGAGTGTATTAAATTTAAATAAAAATACCGGCAGCCGTGTTCACAAGCCGAGTCTATAAATCAGAGGGACAGCCAGCCGACCGACCAGCTCCGGAGAATAATACCCCATATTTATGTTCTTCTCCGTAAAAATCCCGTCCACCTACCCCGTTCCGTTTCCCTCATCCCTCTCGCGCGCCGTACGGTTTCGCCCATCCACGCGCGAACCCGCCTCATATCGCTCTCGTTTTTTCCTAGTCGGCGAGCATCGCTGGCAAAACTTGCCTTTACTCTCGTTTAAACGGTCTACCTTTCCTTTCTACCCCTTCCCCCCCCCCTTCTTTTCTCTTCCATTCCACGAAATATACGTTGTTACACGGATACGTGGTTGATTTTTCAATTGTAAAAATTTCATCGGCGTATCTACGCGTCCTTTGTCGGTCTCGGGTTTTGCAAGGTTTTCGTATTTCATGGACAAGTGTGATGGGGAAATATTTAACTAAAAGTCGAAAATAATTTTCAACAATTGTTCTTCTTTTAATCTATTGTTGGATTCCGTGTAATGGAGTCAACACGCAATTACACAATTTAGAAGAGTTTATTCCCTTACAATCGTGGTCGTGTATGAAATATGAGAATGATTTAGAATCTTAGAATATGATGAATGTCTAATTGCTCTTAACGATATAGAATGTCTCTATAATGATTTAGAATGTTACAAGAGAGCGATATTGAATGAATCTTATAATGATTTAGAATGTTTTAAGAGAGGAATGTCTCTAAACCATGTCCTTATATATATTGGGTTATCATCGTCAAGTGGAAGGGGAACGAGCGTAGATGACCAACTATTGGATCTTGACTTTATGACTAACTATTCACAGTCCACTTTTATGTGGACTGTTGCTAGCTTATTGTCAATATTTGCATTACAGTCAATATTGTCCGGGTTGGTCATCCAACACTATTTGATGCTAGATAGTTAGTTAGTTTAGATTAGTATAGGAATCCTGGCTTGAGACCCCAATCTGTAGGAATTTTGATAAAAGAATGGTTGTTTATTTTAGGTTAAATAAAGTTTAACGACGATTATAAATGACGTTTTACACTATTTTCTTAATTGCTAAACTCGCTAGGCTCGCAATTCTCAATTCACTCTCTTCTCTTTCTCTCGCACAACTCTCAACTCACTGTCTTCTCTCTTTCACGGCTCGCTCACTCTGTTCTCTCTGGCTTCTCGACACTCGTTGCTTTCCTCATCTGCACAAAAATTCATCATTCATACACACATATACCCACACACAAACACGCATCCATACCCTTAGTGTCTTAAACGCTAGGTCTGCAGGGCTAGCCATAAACAGTCTCAAGTCCCAGGCCTAACTTTCTCTACAATTTATGGTACCCTTGGGACATCTATAATTGTCGGGCACTGGAGAAAGTTCTGGGACTATTTTAACACCTTATCTATACCTAACTTATCTAAACCTTGAACAACAAAACGAAACTAAACAACTAGGTAAGGCAACGTAAAGTCTGATAATTTAACCTTTAAAACTAGAAACGAATTATCTAAATCTAAGCTGTATCCTGTCCTAAAAGTCTTTGGTGTACGTAAACAAAGTAACTAGGCCTAATTTTAACTTTATCACGTTATACGTTGATGCTAGATTACTTTATGCTATTCTACTTATTCCACGTTACACCAAATTCGCGACTCTTGATTTTTTCCTCGACCATCTAAGTAGATACACAGTCGCAATTTAGCTCAGATCCATGAATTCGTAAATCTGATTATCGGAGGAGAATTTTGTTAGAACGGAAATGGTGGGCAATAGAAACGACGTAAAGGACGGCTGACGACGTTGAATATTCCGCTCGCGCAATTTACACGGGCATTTCGCAGGATGCACCTACGCCGATATGGACGTGCCTTAATCTATGCATGAGCGCTCAGTAGGGTGTGGCAGCAGGTTGGATTATGTGACCGGGAGCAGTAATGAGGACAGCGACAGGATAAATCACTCGTTTCTCTCGCGGCAAGGATGGTCGTAATCTCGGCCGATCCTGTTCCTGGGCCAGTTCTTGTATAGATGTCCACCTTCCGCGACACTGTGAATTCATTTTCCTCGCTGTCTTCCTTCCTCCCTCATTCGCGAGGAATTTCTCCCCCTCGCGTCTGAATCTTTCTCATCTTCCTCCTATTTTCTTTCATTTTAGTTTCATCCCGAGTCGTCACTTCATCGCCCTGAGAGTGTCACCGGACGAAAGAGAGTCAGTCGGTGGATGCTCGGCGGGTCTCGAAAGGATCTTTCAATTAACGCAATTTATTAAATCTGACTTTTGTTAATTGCAATGATTTCTTAATTAATGCTCTATTGCTTATTCGTGTCTTGCAATTTACTATACAAAAGCTGCAAAATTTTATACTTACCTCCTCCATATTTCGGTGTCGAAAAGTCGATTCAAAGTTCAGCATTTATTTATTCGCATCAACGTATCGTCATCTTTCAAATTCGAACGAGAGAGAAGGAGATTAAAAGGAGAAGATTCGCGCTTTTGTCGTCAACTGGCAGCCAGAGCAATGAAATTTTATCGCTCGATGCGTGCCATGTCCGAGCTGCCGCAACAGACATCTATAAATATGAGGATTATGTAAAGGCGATGCTGCCCCCGGTTCCCTCTGGACGTACACGTTCCTCCAGGAACATCCTGACGGAGTACGTGCGTGGGCAGGCATTGCGAGGACACCTCGTCCTCGCTGTGTCTCTCGCTGCTGTATACCCCCATGGTGTATAACCCGACTAATCCCATTAACACGTGCCGCCATTGTGTCACCGAGCCACCGAGGCTCCTTGGATTGAAATATTTTGATCCTGCGAGACGCCAGCCCGTGGTAGCGGCTATTATCGGAAGACAGGCTGAATACGAACGTGATTGCCAGACAAAACCGAATACGCTTTCGCACTCTTGTCCCTCCACATCCCCCCCCCCCCCCCTCTTGCTCGAGTACACGATCGAAAACAATGAAAAAATTCGAGGCGACGCCGGCCACTCTTCTCTAATGACGTTCAACGCGCGTACAACGGGTCGGTCTCATCGATTTCATTTATTTCCAGTTGAAATAAAAAGAAAAAGAAAAAAAAAAAAAAAATACAAAAATCGACGACCCGATAACAAGGGTTCTCGAGGCGCGAAGGACAGGATGGGTGAAGTTAAGCGGTAAGGGGTAACGTCTTTCCGCGTCATTTCCAGGTCTCCTTACGAGGCCGTTAACGGCATATTTTTGCCGGCCGTAACTCGACTTTATTGGACAATTAACGTTTCCACCGGGTCTCACCCCTGTGGCGAGAGTCCCTTTCTGTTGCCCGGTGTAGAGAGACGTTCTCTCTCTCGTTTCCAATCTCCTCTCTCTTCGTTAGGTCTCTCCTCCGTCTCTCTTCGTCCCTGCCATTTTTCCTGTTGCTGTCTCTGTGGCCGTGTCTGAGATAAGACTTTTTTCCCCTCTTTTTTCTTTTTTCTTTTTTTTTTTTTTTTTTTAAATCTGGCGACACGGCGAGTACGATGCCGGGGGCTGGCGCTGCCGGTGGAATGAGATATTTCGGAATAATGAGCGTGGATGGGCGTGCCACCGGATAAACTGTATTTATGAGACTTGCCTACCTCGCCGCGCTTTCTTCGTATTAAAATCCTTCCCCCCGATCTACGCAATAGGAGCCAAACCAGACCAGACCACCATCTACCGGGTGGTGCGTTTCGGTGGAAATTAGCGCCGCAAGGAAACGCGCTCTTCAGCGTTTCAGCGACAATGATTCAACATTAATGATACAACAAAAGGAAAGAGAACAACGCACAGAAAACTTTTCAACTTTTAGCCCAAGAGAAATGTTAAATTCTACATAACGGAACATTTGAAAACATTTTCTATTCTGCATAGAAAGTGTTTTTAAATTTTAAAAATCATTTCACACACTTAAAAGCGTTCGAGCTTTTATCGGTCTTCTATTAAGCTTCCTAATTTCGTGGAATTTTCAATTCACCTAAGTACCTCCGTCAATTGGTCCTAATGAAAGCAGCAGACACGGGAACAATCAGCGAATTACGCAATGCCCCACGATTTAATCTCTCTCTCCTCCTCTCCCTCTCTCTCTCTCTCTCTCTCTAGTCGTTGCACAGTTTAAATGCTCGTAAAATGCCTGACCGCGTTATTGCGCGCAATCATTACTCTTAACCGGTCCCTCGGTTCAATCGTCCCATCGAACTTTGACCCGTTGTACCACTCGAATCTTCCTCTTTCAACCACTATTTAATTCTCCGTACAATTAGCACGTTTCGCCGCTCTCTCTCTCTCTCTCTCTCTCTCTCTTTTTTCTTTCCACAATTCTGTTCCTGATGGAGAAGTCGACCGCAGTCGCGGCGTCAGAGAGAAAAAGCCGCTTTGCGATTTATTAGAGAGCAACGAGTCGAACCGAGGGAGGGAAAAAAAGACGAAGAACGATCCCGTTAAGCGGACCCGGGCACCGGTTTTGCTCGACACGGTGTTGCAGAACGCGCGACCGGGCTGATTGTCGCTAACAATCGTAGTTTGTTATTTGGTCCAATTAAAACATCCTCTGTCTCTCTCTCTCTCTCTTCTCTCTTCTTCCGCGGACTCTTTGCCTCTCTGTCGCGTTGCTTTTTTCTCCTTTTCTCCTTTTTTTTTCTTTTTTTCTTTTCGTCGAACGCGAACAGGCACGCGAACGCGCGTCCGAACGCGGGCTAGAAACGTTCATTGACATTGTGCGGGAGCGTGTATAAATTTTGCGTGCCCCTTTGTTCCCGCGGTTTCCTTCTCTCCTTCTTTCCTGCAGCCTTTCTCTCTCTCCGCGTTTTCTGTTTACCTTCCATCGAGGCTCCTTTCTCCGCCGTTCGTTGTTCTCCATTGTTAATTAACGTTCGCAGACCGACTTAAATTTTCGACCGCTTTTCTTCCGCCTGCCGCTGTGGATTAACCGACTCGGCCGGTGATTTCCCGAAGAAACTAAACAAACGGGGCAGGAATGTCTTTTCCTTCATTAAATATTTCCATTTCGACGCGAGATTGAATTTCTTCTTCTGTTTTTCAAATCGAAGCGCGCTCTCCCCTTTGATCTTTAATTAAGGCCAAGCGATTGTAAGTTCGTTCGAAGAGAATCCATCCCCTCTTTCCCCGTGCGTAAAGTTTTTTCTTCGTTTTCCCTTTCAACGGTTAATAGACCGACCGGAGTTAGCGAGATCATCCGATTGAAAACTTCGGTCCCTCGCCGATTTCAACCGATTTCAACTCGCAGCGAGGCATCGAGAAGAATTCCAACCCGCTCGTGTTATTTGTACATAAACGGCGGCTTGGATTTCCATGTGTGTTTTTCTTTCATCGGCGGAGTTACTTCAACCGGAGGAATTTAATGCATTTTCCTTGTATGGCCATTCGACGGGTGTTCCTGTATCAGGACCGCCATTTTGGGTTCTCTGTCACCGAGAAGTACTACACCCTTTCGTCGGCCTTAAGAAGCCCTCGAGTTCCGTCGGGCCACTCGAAACTATTTTCGTATCGCGATGAAAAGAAATCGATAAAGCTGGCGAAGGGCAACTCGAGTGAATAGACAAGAAGGGTGCTTCTATGGGCGAACATGATTTTTTTTTCTCTCTCTTTTTCTTTTTTTTTTTTTTTTTTCTCTCCAGAAAACTTCCGCCGAGTAGTCACGCTCCCATTCGTCATCTCCATCGCGGCCCACCCTCGAGAAACATCCTCCATCGATTATTTCTCGATTCTTGCCGAATACGTTCCAGTTTCCTCTCTCTCTCTCTCTTTCTCTCTCTTTTTCTTTCGATATCGATTCATCTTTGGACGAATCGGGGGGAAAACCCCCCTTCCGAGAAAGCCTCGAAGAATCCACGCACGTATCCGTGGGACGTATCGCGCAGCTAAACGCTCGACGACTTTCAAAATCAGGCCAAAGTGGAATCGGACGAATTTAACCCCTTCGCGAGTGACGGCGAGTCGCGAGATCTTTCTTTCATTATTTTACTGTTCGTTTCGATTCTTTCGCCTGCAACGAGTCTATTAATTTGTTCGCAACGTTCGTTTCAATAATAAACTTTTCAATTCGCACGAATTTTTATCACGGTGAAGTGAGACATTCGGCGGTTTACGAAATCAGGCGAAAGTGGATCTGTCCCGAAACGGGGAGAAACAGAAACGATCGATTTAACGAGCCGAAAAACCGTGCGAATCGGTACAGGCGGCGTTTAAACCCGCCCTTTTGATTTTGTACACAGTGGCCCACCCTTTTTAGAGCGGCGACACGTGCCGTGTCGCGTCGCGTTTTAAAAGTGCTGTCCTCGATGACGTAGAAGATGGCAGCGAGGACTTTTAGCAGGCCAAACATTGTGTGCCTCGTGTTACCGTGCGCGTTTTCGTGCCACAAATGCCTCGGCATGCGGGCTCGAGTACATATTGCTTTTTATCCAAACATTTCGTATTTGCACGAAGGGATGGGGGAGGCTCGGAAGGGATGAGGGTAATCTTTGCGGCGTGTAAAGTTTTCACTCGTTCGTAACTACGAAAGCAAACGCGACTGTAAAATTATTCACTCGGTGTTCTCCAATCAGTTTACTAGACAATGGTCACAAATATTTTACAGAACGATCAAGGTGTGACGAATGACGGTAAATAACGCGATAAAACGAAAAATTCACACCGTAACATTTCGTTGCGTTATTATGGATAAAACGTACGAGTTTCTTCAACTTCTGACGTAAGAATGACAATAGATAGGAGCTGGTCTCGTAGCTGATGCAAATAATTCTCCGGTGTCGTACGTACGCACGTTATTTCTTAAACTCGCGCAAAATTATCGAAACGATAAATCAAGAAACGGGCGGCATTGAATATCAAGGTGCGCGAAGGGGAACGAAGGTGTCCGGTGAATAACGACGTGTCCGAGCATTGGCGAGCAGCATCCGAATATAAATGGGTACCGGGAGGCCAGTAGCTTCGCGAGAGCGAAGCCAGGAATTTTCTTTTTTTTTCTTTTTTTTTTCTCTCTCTCTCCTCGGCGGTGCCGCCACAGGAATTATTCCCTCTCGATTTCCTCCCTTAATTTTCCCCCGAGCGAGCAAAGAGAGCACGACCGCGATGCCGACCACATATTTAATACGACGGTCGACACGAGGGGGGCGTGTGTACATCTGTCAATGCGCCGTTCTGGACCTTGCAATTTAAAGGGGGCGAGGGGGTGGATGTCGAGGGGGCGTCGAGGCGGGCTTGAAGGCTTGCTTGAGTTATTGGAGGTTGTCAGTGCTGGCTTCTGGTGCCAGGAACACGTGCTCCGATTTCGCGGTAAATCGTCGCCTCAACCACTGCTAACCACCCTCCCCCTCGCCCTCCCTCTCGGTCGATCACCTCGATCGACCCCTGTTGCCTCGCAACTACCCGGCCTCGATTCTTCCGACGACGACAAGCCGAGGTGACGGAAAAAAAGAAAAGAAAGGAAAAAAATTGAAAGGAAGAAATATATATATATATATATATATATATATATTTCTCACCACTTGCATGCGAGAAATAATAGAGGCGAGCGAGAGGCGTGGGGATTAGGAAAAACGAACGCGATGGAGAAACGCGTTGCTGACCGGCCAAGAACAGCCCCTTTCCGCGGATAAATTATACATAACGGGGGTAAGAGTTCCGCTTTCAGATTCGTTTTTTCAAAGTTCCTCTTTTCTTCTGCGGAGAAAGATTTCTGACGAGGAATATTTATATTTACAGTATCTTGACTCTTGGTCACTTTAATCTGAATAATCCGACCAACTTTGCTTCGAAGTGTATCTAGAGTGAAATTCCCTTGTTTTAAATTGTCTACCTTCTCTACCATCCTTCCAAAAAGTACTTCGAAATTCAGGAATTTCCTTCACTTTCATACAAACAATTCAAGATCAAACGACTTAGAAATGAAGTAGACTGAAAGTTTTGACAAATAATTCTCCAAGGATTAAAATTTTGCTGCGCAAACAGAGAAAGTTTGTGTGTGTGTGTGTGTGTGTGTGTGAGAAAGAGCGCTCTCTAAGTCCCATCCCCTCTAAGTTCAAAATTGGGCGAGTTGATCAATCGGCGGCTCAGGTGAGTTGTCATAAGAGGAAGCCGACCGCCTTTAATTGCACAGCCCGCGAAGGCTGCCGGGGTGCAATCAATTATCCGGCGGCATAACCGACGACTAATCTGCCTAATCCTAGCCGCAGAGGGCAGTCAGCGAGGCGCATCGTAATCGCTGCTCGTCGATCGCAATTACCGGGTTGCGGTTAATAAGGAGATCACCGAGGGCTGGTTTCCAGGGCGTAGGGGCGGTCGTTGACGGTAACCGAGGGGGGCGGCGGCGGGGGGAGGGTGGTTGCGAGGGGGATATATAGAGCGTAGACAAGCAAGCGAAAGCACGGGAAGCTCAGGGTTGGACCAGGCCGAGACTCGGCCCGGCGAGCACATTCACTCGGTCTGGTAATCGGCTTACCGATTGCCAATCATCAGTCAAAGAGCCGACCGACGACGACGACGACGACGACGATGGCAACCAGCCCCGAACTTCCTTTGGATCTTCGTTCTTCTTTCTTTCTCCCTGCTTTCCGCCATCGCCTCGATTTTCTACTCGTTCTCTCTAATTCTACCGGGGGGGGGGGGGGGTTTCCTTTTTTCTTCTCTCTCCTCTCTTTATCCGGCGCGCGTCGTCGAGCGTCGCAGGTTTTCAGAGAGAAAACTGCGTGCCTGGAGGGGGGAAGCTTGATCACTCGGTGAAGCTTGATTCGATCAATTAATTTTTTGGGAAAGATCAGCGAGTCTGATTTCGAGATCGAAGGAGATCGTCCGTGTTACGACAACTTGGCGAAAATTGATCGAATATATCTTCTGATATATTTTATATCTTCCAAATGCAAAGACGAAGCTGTTACTTCGTCTACTGTAATTGATCTACCAAATATCGTAATACATATTATCAGTATCGAGAGTAAGATCGAAACACGAGAATCTCAATAATCTTACACCTTACGATAAATCCCTATTTATTTAAATCCCGATTATAATCAAAAACCAAATGAACCAAAAGATTCTTCTGTCGATCGAACCATTACTCGACCAGCAATTGACCGGCAAGGTATCGAGCAAGCTTCACCAGCCTGGTGTTCGTCGCTGGCTCGACTATCAGCAATTAGGAGCGTCGACGATGTTACCTGCGCCGCTTCTCGAGGATCCGTGGCAGAGTGTGACGCGCCATGTGCAATCACCGGCGTATGCCAGAGTGGTTCTAATTAATTAATACCCCGGCTGGCAGGGACTAGGCGTAGGCCAGGACTCTCTGCCAGTCACTAATTAGTGGCACCGCGGCGTAATTAGTGTTTACACGTCATTATCGACGATCGAATTTACCGGAATCAATTATAAAATATGTCGGCCACTCGTTGGCTCTCGAGAGCTCCATCTCTCTCTCTCTCTCTCTCTCTCTCTCTCACTCTCTCTCTTTCTCTCTCTAGGTACACATAGCCAGTTCTCTCTCGGACTTGTGTAAGAATAATCCGGTCGACTGTGCACGTTGGTTGCCTGCAACCTGGCTGCCGTAACACCCTCGACATCTTTCTACCCGCGACAACGTGTCGAGCTTCTCCCTTTTCTCTTTTTTCCTCGCCATGGCGCCGAAAGCTGGCTCAGCTTGACCCGCATCGCCGAGCCGACAATTTCCGGGCTTGAACCGAATAAAATTCAATTCAGCTGTGTGTTAATCACCAGACAGCGGTTTTCCATGCGTTCGCGAGTGATTTGAAAGTGGAAAGCCGCGATTCACGTTTTCGGGTACAATGCTTTCTATGATATTTAGCGGAACACATAATAACGACATAATATTCAGTTGATTATATTTACAAATGTACGAATTTGCCACATAGTTGAATGAATGTTTGTGTGAATTTCTCGTGAAGATACAATCAACTTTTGCTCGATTGGAATTCACGTAAATAACAAAGGAATCTGCTGATTCGTACGATAGGAATTCGAGTAAACGAATCCTCGACGAGCGGTGGAGAATTCGTTGAATCGAGTGCCACTTGAAATTCCGTTGAAATAAATGAAGCTCGTACAAACGAGATACTACCGTATCATTTTCACCAATTAGAATCGGGGCGAGTCTCTCGTGTCTCTTCCACCGGAACGTCAAAGGACCTTTCCACCTTTGTTCCGTCAGAGGTTTCTAATGCTCGACCTATACAACGTCGAGCGACTAATCAGCGAGTTTAAGCGAGATTTACCCCGTTGCTCGCTTTTGTCCTGCCAAAGACAATCGAAATCCACCCCCCCCCCCCCCCCCCCCCCCCCGCCACGGTTGCGAGAGCAGTTGAATTCTTAACATTCGACGAAACACCGACGAGGTAAACACAAGGTGAATCCGCCTTGGCGAAGAACAGTCGGACAATGGATGCGTTTAAACGAACCTAAGGAAAATCTGACTGGGTGGGAGGGGATTTGGAAAGTTTACCGAACAATTATCGTCATCCAATTAAAATCGTTCCCGTTTGTACGACACAGAGGGTTGGTCGGCTTCCGCTGGAACGCAGAAAGGAACCCGTCAGGTTTTCGCAATCTGTATGTATCTTTTTTTTTTTTTTTTTCCTCTGCCGTTCGTTGTCCCGTTTGTTTTCTCGTTCCTTTTCGAGAAATCAGCGATTTTCACCGGGTTTACGCTGTTTATTCGATTTTTCCTTTTTGTTTCTTTTTTTTTTTCCTGATCCGACGCGCGTTTGTCTCTGCAAGAACCTGCCGATGAAATCCACCCTGTCTGTCTCTCTCTCATTCTCTCTCTCTCTCTCTCTCTCTCTCTCTCTCTCTCTCTTTCGCTCAACCCTGTGCACCAGTGTCAGAGACCGTGAAGAGGAGGAGGAGGAGTGGAGTGCAGGGTAAACACTTGTAGATTTGGCGCACGTTGCCAACGAATGGCCAAATAATTGGTGAGTTTCGCGAATCGAGTCGGGTAGCTCCGGCTTTTCTCTCTGTTGCTCTTCTTTCGACGACGGGTGTGTGTCTGCTACTACCCGGCTCTGCCTCTGGCTCCGACTGTAACACCGTTGCACGTCGTACGACTGAATGTTGGCATGATTGGCGCCTCGTGCGACAGCCTGGACGCGACCGGAATTCCTGATTATTCCTGGCTGCCGCCACCGACACACCGCCAACCCTTGGGGTTCGGGGCGCGAAGGGAGGCAGGGGAGGAAAGAGGAGGCAGGGAGGGAGGCTGATTATTATTTTAGAACGTACGACGGGGTTTTATGCTCCGTTACAATCCGTCATCTCGACGTTATCGATACTGGCTGGTCGCCGGTGTTACGGTTCGTCGACACCGTGAATCGAAATTGTTTCGCTGCAACCCTTTTCACGTCCCCTTTCTCTCTCTCTCTCTCTCTCTCTCTTGTTTCTTTTTTTTCTTTTTTTTTAGAGAGGAGAGACGGTTCCTTCTTTTTCCTCTTTTTCACGAAACGCGGTGTCTCTTGCTTCTCTTTGATTGCTATCTGACTGCATTGTCCTTGGGTTATTCAACGTTTTTGCTTTTTTTTTTTGTCCTTTCGATTAAATCGAGGAGTGTGAGGAATTTGAGACAAAAAGGTTCATTAAACAGACATTTAGTGATATTTGATATGTATTTATGATATACATGCGTGTGATATTCTAAACACAAGTATAAATGATATGTGAATCAATGTTAAAATAACGCGAAATAATCTTCTAAATCCATCTGAATTTCACTTTTTATATATCCACGGTTCATAAGTGTGTCGTGTACCTCACGCGAGATAGAAAAGTATAATGAAAATTTTGAAAAATGAGAGATAGAATGAAAATTAAAGTAAAGCTTTTCCATCTTTCGACAACGCAGAATGAGATTTTCATGGAAAGTTACTTGTAAGGGATGACTTCTTGCGAAATAGATTCGCGCGATCTCCCCATTCGATTCCCCGTTACCAAGTCGGGGTCACTTCTAGTGATAGCGTCACGAGACCTATCAATAACCGGTGGGGATACTTTAAACTAAGTCTAAAACATCGTCCTCGAGGGGACGCTTTCTTGATCGGGCCTCTAAAGCGCGCGATAAAATCCGTCCGAGTCATTCTATCGAACTTTATGACCTGACGAACATCCTTTTAAATCGCTCGGCGAAACGAAGCTCGAACGAGAAGAGAACAACGAGGCCTCACCTCGAGGTTCGTTTTCATTCTCGGAAATTATTGTGTTCGTAATTTTTATTTTCCTTCTAAACGAGAAATATTAATTTAGAGAAGCTACTCGGTGTGTATTAAAAATTTGATTAGAAACTGCACGTATTTGTAAAATACGCAGTTAACGTTAAATATTGAGATTTATTAAAATACACGAGCACACAGTCTTAATCTGATTCTCTATAATTTCGTCGAACATTGAACCTTTGTTGGAATTTAATTTTAGCTTGTTACCTCGTGTGACAAAAAAACTGCATTAAAAAAAGTTTGATCAAGAAATTCACGTAAGGTATTCGTATAATGTCAAACAGTTGAGGTTCAGAACCTGCACGCATTTCTTAATTAGATTTCCCGCAATTAACATCAAACGTTCAAGTTGTATTGAAAATAAAAAGGTTCCAAGACTTTAAAGAAAAAGTACATGTAGGATTTTCCGATTTTTCTTTTCTTTTTCATTCAACGTAACATAATATGAAATAACAGCAACAATGATAATTCTCAGAAACAATTACAAATTCTCTCTTCAAACATTCATACAAACTCTCTCGCTTTTCAATTAATGTATCACACGTTCCAACGAAAGATCTCCTTCCTCGTGATTTGGACACGCCAAGTTCCTTCACAGACTCAGTTCTCAATTCTCAATTTCGCAATTCATCGTCCATGAAAATTCTTTCTCGCAAATAATAGTACAATTATTATTTCACGTTACTGAAATACTCCCTGAAGAAAGAGAGTGAAACAACGGATCAATCGACGAGTGAATGGCAATTATCACGCATTATGCCAACACAAGGCCACAAACCGTTCTGAAAGGAAATAAATCGGTCGAGTTATTTCGGCGCAAACGAGGAACGGATCGAGAGCTCGCGTAGTCTGGCGTCAGTTCCGTTCTCACAATCGCGGTAACGAGGAGAAACGTGCGTGCCCCTTGACCCCTGCCACGCGTCACAAGACAGTTGTTGTCGCAGCAACTTTGGACAGGTCGACGGGAGCTTTTTTGTCCCGTAGAAAAGCGCGCGCGATTGTTCGTGTAAACGAGTCGTGCGGCGGCGATGTCGCGGTCGCCGAGAGACCGGGTGCGACCCCCGGAAGGGGGTTGCAGATACTCCAGGGGTGATTCTCGACGTGCAACGTTACGCAACGTTTTCCCCCCTTGTGTCGCGGTAGCGAGGTCGAATGTTACGCCCCTCCAAAGTTCCAGTCGGCCATTGTCTTAATTGCTTTAGTAATTTCGTTTTGACGCGCGCGCGCGCAGATGGAAATTTTATTTCCGTTTTCGGGACTCTTGCTTTTTCTTTATTGCTGCCTCTGTAAACCGATACTCCTGACAACAACGGGTACAACGGAGCCACGCCGAGCGATCGTGCGAACCCTTTGACCGTCTTTTTTTTTTTTTTTTTCCTTTTTGTTTACACCGACTCGAAATTGGATCGGCGCGAATTTCGTTCATTTCACTCCTCTCCCGTTCCCTTTGAAAAATCTCATCGCGAGATTATTTGAATTTCACGAGTTATTCGTGTTTGCAGAGGGAACAGGGATCTACGTGGTAAGTGCGCGCGCAAAGCTAGGGAAATGTCAGAACACTGTCAAGGTAGTTGACACGCGGTACCCTCCCTTCAGGGACCATTATTTAGCCAGCATCCTGCCACAGGAGGGGCACGCTCTCTCCTTGGGGGTGTGTTTTGGTGCCTGATAGATGCCACACACTGCGAGACGGGGAGAACGGTTGCCACCGGGAGTCACGGATTCTCGTAAATATATGCGCGGTGTGTGATTGACGCGTATACGAGGCGGGCGTCGCCCCGTTTCGGCTTGTGGGGTTCACCAGAGCCCATTTCTCATGGTAGATAGTTCTGGATCGGTGATAAGATCATCGGAGATGCTGGTCTCCTTCCAGGAACGGGTCTATTTAAATGGAACTTGAGATTTCGTCTCGCCTAGTGAAATTTGTTAATCCAATCGAGTTGGAGCCCACGGGAACGCTCGTACGTAATATTTCGTGTGATATTATTTCAGGGAAATAATATTTTAAATAGAGTATATTCTACAGAAAATATAAAATTGGATCGTTGAATATAAGGAAGGCTCTGTTGTATAAATTTCGCAGGGATCGCAGAAAATTATTAATATTAACATTTTAAATAATATAATATTGTAATTAATATTTAAATAATATAATATTATAATTAATATTTAAATAAATGCTCAATACGCCGTAGGATTGTATTTAATAATAAAGGTACCCAGATGTAATGTCGTTTTTCTGGTACTGTACAAAATTTTATTTTACTGAAATTACTTTTTCAAAATTATGGCTGGCAATGTTTATGAAATTTGAAGAAAACGACATTACTTATCGGGCGCTCCTAATACATTTTACATTAAACACATTCGCAGAATGAATATCCGGCAATTTGTCAATTTATTTCGATTCTTCCGATTGTCCCAATAAAACCACAATGTTCAATTCCACACGAAAGTCAAAATCCTCCTCTCGCCTCAACTTCCGTACGTATACGAGAGAAAGAAAAGTGTACCAACAGGCCAGATAATCGAAAGTGTCAAACCGCGTCATTTAATTTCGTGGGAGGCGGCTGAAAATTAGTTTATTATTACGACGCGGAGGGTAGTTTAAAAATTGGAAGGCACTTTGCTATTACAAAGTCTATACGTGGCATTGTAGAACGCATGCCAGGGCGTGAATTGTGTGGCGAGGGGGTGTGTCCCCCCTCTTGCGACGTTAGGGTCGCACTGAGCCACGTGGTGACGTGAAGTACGTTCCACGAGGTAGGGGGATCACAAAAGAAGATGGTAAATAGTTTTCAGCGAGCGAACGAGCGAGAAGGTACGTCGGTGCGCGTTAACTGGTGCTAAGTGAATCTGTGGCCATGCTTTGGGGACGCGTTTCACGGGTAGGGTCGTGGAACACCGCCTAGGAACACCATTGAATTTCATACAGGACCACTTCTCTCGCTGATACTCTCCTCGCTCTTGTCCGACGATCGTACAAACCTCGGCTCTCGTGTGTACGCATGCATGTTTCTCGAACGCGTGTTCGCCCTTCGAGAGGAAAGACATACTCCGAGTTAGCAATTGGCATGGTATTAAAAGATCAAGAATGCACGTACTTTTTATTTCCTGTAAATAGTAAAATGTTTTAATTGCCTCTGCAGCTATTGGCGCAATTGTTGAAGCAGATATGTTGCTCAGCTTTTCGAAAATTTCGAAACAAACGCAGCACGCGTACTGGAAACTTACGCGTGCGGCTGCAGCAATGACAATTGGCCCGCGGAAATTTGCAATTCGCTGCAAATCGAGACGGAAAAATTATTCGATTGAACAACTCCGTACTTTTGTACGTCTAATGTTATTAACGATTTATTTTTCTTCTTCGGGCGGAGGAGGTGGTGGTTAAAATGAAAAAAAAAAAGAAAGAAAAAATGAGAGAAGGAAAAAACACAAAGTCACCTCGCATAGGCGAACGAGGGGCACGAAGCCGGAAAGTTTCCGCGCGGCTGGCCGTTATTAATAAAATGTCGTTAAAAGCCGGGTACCACAGGTTAAATAATGAAAATTGAAACTTTACATATTCAGGGCTGGTTAGAGGGGGTTGGTACCGAGGGGGAGGAGGGGGAGGTAGTGCCTCGTTTATCCGAACAACGCGAGACCATAAAATTGCGGCACAATGCGGACACGATAAAAAATAATTTATTGAAGAATAAAAGTTGGCGGCGCGCACCGGCGAACTTTCTCTCCTTTTTCTGCGACACACGCGCGCGCTGCCTTTTAATTAAAATAACGCAGCCTGAAAAGAGAATTGTACTTATATAGCCGGTGTCACGATTGTTATTAATTTAATTCTAGCCCGGTCTAATTGCACCGCGCCGATAATTCTTTCGTCGCCGCGTGTAGGAAAACGCGAGTGCGCGTTCTTCTGATCCTCGCTACCGGCTTCGTCCTCGTGTGGTCGATGGTTGCACGGCGTCGTCGTCGTCGTCGTCATCATGGTCGTCGTGGTGCTCGTGTAAAACCACGCAGGACAATAAACGACGTAGGAGGATTTCCACCCCCGCTTTTTTCGCTGACGCGCAGGCTTTCCGCGCTCCACAGGCCACCACGACGTTCCTTTGTCCCGCGGCTGGCCGCCTTAATTATTTTTCACACGCCCGGCCCGTCTTGATTTAATTAACGCGTTGCCGGACCGCTGCGCGTTGGCTTAATTGGGAGAATAATTTCGCCCGTCGCCTTGCACTCCGCCCTTTCGGCCACTAAGTAGTAGTCGAACAGCAACCAGCTCTCTCTCTCTCTCTCTTTCTCTTTCGTCCTTTCCCGCCGAAGGAGGCGAGGAAACGAGAACCTAGCGCGCAAGCTTAGAACTCGCGGTGCAGCTGACCGTTGACTTGACCTCGGAACAATCGTCACGATTAAATCGTTTCACATTTTTTCACATTTTAGTGAAATTTTATTGTCAATTAACAATACGTGGATGTACGAACTTCCTGTATTACGGAGGGTGTTAATAATTCTCTGAGCCGACTGCAAAAAAAAAAATGCAACGGAGAAACTTTGTTCTTTGACATTGTTCTACCTTTATTTCGTTCGTTTTCCTTGCGATCTGGCAACTCGACGTGTCCATTGTCTCGGGGAAATCGAAGAGAATCAACGTGGAAGGGTTTTGGCCCACCGACGGGGTTCGCCAACGTAAATACGACAGGACGCATCGTTATCAGCAGTCGCAGGGAATGGGTATCGAGTGAAACAAGCCTGTTAATTCGTGGCATCCCTTGCGAGGATGGCTTCGGGCTTAATCCACCCTTGGCCTCCGCGCTGCCCGATATCGATATCGCGATAAAATCTCGATACCGACGTATGAACTCGTATATAATAAATCGGATTACCCGTGCGAGAAGGGACCAGGCATATGCTATCTAACAGAGGGCAGAATATCATATTGCGAGGGAGAAACAGACAGAAAGAGAGAGAGAGAGAGAGAGAGAGAGAGAGAGAGAAGGACAGAGTCGTAGGAGATGTAACAACCCCTCGCGAGAAACGAACCTCAGGGGTGGCCACACGTCACGCTACCCTAATGCCGCTCGCCACTGTGGGATAGTTAGAATATCATCGTTGTCTGCGAGAACACGTGATTTTTCGGGGGTCCACCCTCGGTCCCGAGTCCCGTATGCACGTTACGCAAGCATTGACAAGCTTGTTCTCGAGGTATTCATGACCTTAGCTCCGTGACGAAATTCGATTCCTCCCTTGTCTTCCTGGTTAGGTAACTAAACAGCAGTAGTTTTAGTAAAATTGTTTTCCATGCGAGATTTGGAAAGATCAAATTGATTCGACGTGGAATTTAATTTTATTAATTATGAACCTCTTGCGCTGGAATGAACGCACGTCGAGAATTTTCCCTCCCAACATTGCAACATTTTCTCAGTTTCAAGTATATTTAAACGCAACCCAGGCAAAGCAAATGATAAGTTTATTGCTTCTGAATAATTTCTATCCAGTGATGTCATACCGCCGTGTTCGAAAGATGAAGAAAGCGACGAATATATTGTATACGGTTTCGGTCACTCGTTACGGTTCGTGAATCAGTAGCCAGCGCAATGAGTTAAAGTACAGACATATGTATGATGATGTTTACCCAACTACAAAATACGGATGTACACAGTAATAGTTTGCGTTTCGTTCTCTGCTTTTCACCATAGCGTGAATAATCTCATAATATTCATTTTGAATTTTCCTTCGGCTTTATTAAGAAACTGAACATCTCGAGTGTCTAGAGAACAAATAAAAATGTCAAGCTTGTCGCGGACTTGTGCCGGTTCGTATAAAACGGACACGCTGTTAGTTTCAAGTGGTGAAAACCCACGGAACGAAGCTCAGATATCGAAACTTGGCTGGAATTCCTAACTACGTATTGGACCCGATCCCATCCCTAACTTACTCCTAGCCAACTCGAGCGTGTTCCAGAACGCTACTGACTGGCCGTGCCTCGGCTCCCGGACGAAAACCCGGTCCCAATCCCACGGTGTGTAAACGCCGCGGGGGTCCGCAACAGGATTCGCCGGTTCCAGCGACGCGCACACACTCTCGCCAACGATTCTCTGCACGTACACGCGTGCGTCGGTTATAAATCATTAGCAGTGGCGGCGATTAGTCCCTGCGGAGGGTTGCAGAGACGGGATGTGTCGCCACGATGCGTGGCACAAGGACCCACGAACGACGAAAGACGCGAGAAGGGAATGATTATTGCCGTGGCCCGGCTCGTTTAGACCAGGGGGAAGGAAAATTATTAGTAGCCTCTGATTGGGACCCACTTCCCTCTTACAGAATGCTCCAACGCTCCAACGAGCATCCACGAGCATCGACGATTTAGGGGCTCGATCGATCTTCCTCTGTGTTTGTTCCACGGGCAAATGCTCGGATTTCCGCGAGCCTTTGGCGATTAATCGCGGATTAGAAGGCGCGATCGAGTTTCGGCCGTTCTCGGATACCACAGGGGTGTCACCGGGGATTTACCGGGGACTAATTTTGTCAGAGTGTCGCGCGATTTGGGTGGAACGAAGTCTTAATTGGTATCACAGCAATTCGCTCGATCTTAATTGATATATCGGGCTACCGGTGATTTGGGGCAATATCGACTTTGAAATTACGAATTTTGTCACGGATTGAACACTCCGAGTCGAAAATAAATCATCGCTATTGTCGTTGTAAAGGTCAAGCTTTAAAAAATAAAGCTACGTGTTATTGTTATAATGAAAGTACGAAATAGACGAGAACAAATTATATTATAAGCTTCGTATGTATCCATACGTGTAACTCAAATCTGTTTGAAAGTATTGTTTTCATTTCCAAAAGTATACATACGAATATTCGGGACCATCTCGTTTAGGTTCGAACATACTTGTAATTCAAATTGATTCAAATTCAACGATCAAGAGTTCGGATCAACTTGTGAGCTGCTCGAGCTCCGTCTCCAGCTGTGGCGCGCGCGGTACCCGACTTCCGGTTGGCTAGCGTAAGAATCAGTCGGCTCCCCATCTCACGATTAAGCTAAAACAATGAAGGTTCTTTTCCGGTCGGGTTGTCACGTTGACTCTCCTATTTTCCGACTCGCTTTTTCCTTTTCTTTCCCGGACATATTTGCGTTGTTTGCTGCTCTCCCCTTCCCATTAACGCGTTTCCTGGCGGTTTTCTTGCTCGTTCGAAGGGAAAGATCGTTCGAGAGGAACACGGCGACGACTTTAAAGTTTCTCTTTGCAGCGTGCGTACTCCGCTGAACCGGCGGTTGTATTTTTTTCTCTCCCCCTCACGATGCTCTGTGGCGGTCGAGATAAGAATGGCAGAGGAAAAAGGGGTTGCCACAGCTTTTGGATTTTAATGTCGGCGGAGGATCCTTATTTGGATTTTTGTTCAGCGAGATGCCGCGTTAGCGGTCGAATCAAGGAATCTACGCGAACATTTTCGTGGATGTTTCCCCGGACGTTACTTTAGTTTCCTCGCGTATATTTATAGCTGTAGCGAGTCTCGACTCGATTAATCTCAGCAACGAAAATAACAACACCAAATTATAATAATCTAGTATAAATTTCTATATAGTATATCTACGAGCCGACGATACCACTTGAGAATTGATATTCATAGAATTTAGTAGAACAACCAGGAAGGTTCCTCGAGTTTCCAAAGATTCAATAAAAATTTATCGATTTGCCGACCGAAAATGTAACAGACTCGGATGAAATCTGGAACGAACGCCAAAGATACGTAATTGAAGCTTGGTCTTTTCAGGTTTAATGTAAATAACCAACATTTCGATACGGTAACTAAATTTACCAAACGGCCAGATGCTTCAAGTTCTTGTCGCGTGTATCGTTTTATCTCAACGTTTACGCGGACTCGTAAAACCGGCCACCGCCACTGTGATTTTTCCAGCCGCGCGGATTTCATTTTCTCACAATCGAGCTACGTTTGCCGGACGAACGACGGTTTCAACGCCCGGGGTCAACAGTCATGGCCGTAACTCTCTCTCCCCCCAGGGGGATGAAGAGGAGGAGGGAGGAGGGGGGGGAGGGGGTCAAGCTGAAAAGTGGATACGGTCGGTTCCGAGCCAGACGCGGCACGGTCACGTTCCAGCGCCGTAAATCTCCCTAATTCGCTCGTTGAGAGTCCAGAGGCGTCACGGATGCCGTTCGGCCTGACGAATGGCCGCGCTGGTTTAATGAAGCTATATAGATCGGCCATTGTTGCGAAACTTAGCGCCCGGTGGCCGCTTCGAACGAACGAATTCCCGCGAGCGAACGATATCTCCTCGCGCCGCGTCGAAGAAAACCGTCGAACCTGTAAGGCCTCTAAGGGGAGCGCGCAACGCGAGCAGCCGCGGCTCCAGGTTGCACCGCGGATAAAGAAAACTTGGATAATGAGCGCGAGGGCGAATTGATAATTGATATAAGAGTGACGGTCTATTATGACGGATCGTCTGCGGCACTGTATCCCACCATTCAGGCGTGCTCGTTCGTTCGTTCGTTCTTCTAACGAAAGCCGGGCGCGCGCGGAAATAGCAGGGAAAATTCTCCCGGCGCGTATTTCTTTCGCGTGACCCAAATGCGCGGATCGATGTAGAACGAAGAAGGAGAGGAAATTGTAGAGAAAGAGAGAGAGAGAGAGAGTGAGAGAGAGAATAAAATCGCGCGAAGGGCCGCGAGGCGAATCACTCGGTGGTTTGCCTCTGAAAACGGAGCAGAGGGAATTTAATCGAAGTAACATCGAGGCGATTCCGTTTGAACGGTCGCCTCCGCGCCGGTGAACTGGCGAAGACATCGCCGGAGGGCCGAATGGGAGTGGGTACGGGAGAGTGTAACTTGGGTGTAACTTTTAATTAAAAAATCTCGAAGAATTTCGCCGCGATGGGGAAAAGGAGCCGGAGCCCGGCGCAGACGTCGTAACGAAGCTTAATTAAAGCCGGCCGTTTTACTTGCCGGTTATGTTCTCGAAAGCGCTCGAGGAGAGCGGGGGCCCTTCTTCTCCTTGCCGCCCACCGGCAACTTCAAAATTACTTCGAAACCGCTTTAGAACACTCGACGGTACACTTTCCAGCCGACTGTGCCACCACCGCCTCCTCTTCTCCTCTTCCGGCTGCATCTCCTCTCTCCTCTCTGTGGTCTCCTTTTGGGGTGGCGGACAGGTAACTGCATAAAAATTTCGACGCATTCAAACGAGGGCGGATAGCTTCTCATATTACGCCGACCACCATAACGGAATTGCTTTATTAGACCGAGTCTCTCTCTTTCTCTCTCTCTTTCTCTTTCTTTCTTTCTTTCTCTGTACTTTGATTCTTCCCTCTTCTTCTTCGTCTCGTTCGTTCTCCCTTCTGTTAGCTGGCTTGTTCGCTGGCTCTCGTGGCACTCTCCGACCCTCTCGCTTCTACTCTTGCTCCCTTCTCGCAGCGTATCCTCTCTCGTTCTCGGTGTACTCATCTGGCACGGTTTGCTCGTTCCTGTCCGGCTGCTAACGAGACAGCTCGTGAGGCAGCCGCGTGAGGTAGCAGAGGCCGGGAGAGAGAGAGCAGAACCGTCCACCCTAAGCCTACCTTCAACGACCGACCGAGCTACCTAAACGCGTCCAACGGATCTACTAAATCAAGATGTACATTGGTCACGGTGTACATGGCGGTCGGGCTCTGTTATCCATGCTTATGAAACATTGATTTCACGCGCGCCCGGCTCTGCGCTGCTCTCACGACGCACTATACGGGGTGTTCTGCAAGTACAAATGTGAACAGTACCCGATATTACTAGTAAACAATTTGTTTTGACAAAGAGGATTCATCGTTCGCGATGAAATTGGGACGAGACAATAATGAGCGAGTTTGGCAATTTCAACTCCTATTAAAAATTTAGAAAATGTGAAAAAAACAGTCGTGGTAATTATGAATTCTGGGGAAAAAGACGTAAAATACGTAAAAAATGAATAAACGTGACGATGTCACGATTGTTACGGGCGTTAATTCGCAAATCTGTAGTGGATGGCTTGCACGATTCGCACGCTAAATTGAAAAACAAATGTCTCGAGATTCGACAGAAATTCATCGGGCAGCACTCGATCGAGGATTAATGAGAAATTTCTTTTCGAAGCACCCAGTGTACACGGACGATAACTCAAAAGTGGCGTGGCCCGTCGTTGCTCCGCGAGGTCAGCCAAATTTTCATACCGGTCAAACCCGTACCTCGAGTACGAGATCACCGAGCCGCGTCGCGACTGGTTCCTCCTGCAAGAGTTTCAAAGACAATTGCCGGCAGTACACGCCGCGAAAACCGAGTACAGAATTCGATTCATCCTGGCCGTGAAATCGGGGTGACCGCAGACTAGAGACGTGGAAGCGTTGACCTGTAAACGCCTGTAATAAAACACGGTGAAAGGGTCCGACGACGTCGAACGTAAATACTCGTGTAACACTTGCGACGTTATTTTGGAACGATTGGAACGTTATCGCAGGAACGCGTTCCGTTCGATCCGAAAGCTAAAAATCATCCATCTGTGACGTTCAAGAGTTCCCTGAACTGCAAAGATATACTATAGACTAAAATGACGAGTTTATAATTTTTAGGATAATTATTATTCATTTCTTTATTTATTATTTTTCGGGTAATCTACTCGTGCACTTCTCGTCTCTCTGGTACAATTTCCATAGTTTCCACTGTCGATGTGTCTTTCACAGATGTAATATTTTGGTTCCAAATACACGCGATCTCTGGCTCGAAGTGCGAACACGATCTCGTTCGCGTCGTTAACGGTCCGATTTCAATTAAGATTCCTCTTGTCTTGCGATACGTCTGTCGGCGGTGCGATGGCTCGTGGAAGGTGTCCTCTCTGGCAACGAAATTTCCGGGCATCCTCGATACCATTAGGCGATGGTACAAGTACGAAGGACGTCCGCAGAACACGCACGGGTGTCGGACAAGGGGCGGTGGGTTATCGTGTGTGCCACGGATCATTACCCTGCTGCAGGGCCAGCGGTAGGATACAGTGTCCTGGCGTTGAACTAAGATTAATCACTCCGGCCAGGCCAGGGCAATATCGGCCACTATAACGCCGGCTGACGATAACTCGCGACACGTTCCTGCGAGATAAGACGCGCCCCCGGACATGATAGCTCGCGAATTTTCAAACGCCTCACCGGTAGGATCACCTGGGTAATTAACTGTGTCGCTGATGGCCTGGCAAAGGGGCAGTAATTTTCACCGCGTCACGTGTCCACCATGAACGCGGGGGACGGACGTTTGGACTTTGGACATTTATGTAAATCCATCCGTTTCATTTGCAAAATATACGCGTAAATATACTCGTACGGGTGTGTAGAGAGTGGATTTTCATACATTTAAAAATGGAGAATTGCACGGAACGCAGAAAGTATATCTATTGAAATACTTAGTAGTCGATACGTGAAATGTGAAACCAAGTACTTGTTGAAATATATTCTACGTCTAGATGGCTGAATGATCCAAGAGTTAATTACCTGGGAAATTTCATTTGTAGAAAATGGGAGGACACTTATTATTGGTTAGTCAGGGCACTCATTCTGGGAATAATTAGAAACGGGTAACACGTTTCTCTGTTTGTCTCGGGCGTCACTTGCAGAGACGTGATTTTACTCACAGGAGGTGCATTGTTCGGTGGTCTGGTTGAGAATTTGTTGCACCATGTACAGGCAGCCCCCTAATTTTCAAGCCGACGCATGCATCATTCCGTGACGGAACTTGTTTCTTGAAAAGTAGGCTGCGAAGCTGAAATACCGGACGCCGAAGTCGTTCTGCAAAAGATCGATGGTGTCTTGAGATTCGATACCGCTCGGAACCCCAAACTAAAATATGTACCGTACATTATACTCACCGTATAAATAACATTCAAATTTCCTCTGTGATGCGTTCAACATTTTTCTCCCTTGAAAGGATTGTAAAAACAATCTAGAACACCACCGCGATCACTGCTTAAACAAAATTTTAGTCAAGCATACACTCTAGAAATAAATAATTTTTATTGGAACTCTGAAACCTGCAAGAATAAAATTCTAAATAAAATAAACAAAGTTCAAGTTTTTCTCTCTTTTGCTGCTCATTCGTCCAGAATGTCGAGGGCACCACGATCACTTAAAAAATAAAAAAATCAAATCTACTTCTTTCTCAAAATTCTGATTTGATTTAATTTCCTTCGGTTCTAGAAATTAACGATCTCGTTTGTAACACTTGATGAAACACAACTACAGAACTACTTTTATCGCTCAGACAATCGTAGTTTGCAATTTTCGACAGGCTTCCTTTTTCGAAAAACGATTTTCCAAAAGCAGCGTGTCTGTGTCGCGTCGGAGGAACAATCCGTATTAAATTCTCGGCGACGGCGGCGACGTGTTTGTTCAAATATTTCCCGTTTGATATCTATTTAGAGTAAAGAGTTGCCGTCAGGCGCAGGCAATCGCGCACTCTCCCCGGCGCGGATAATTGTCACCAGCAGGAAATTCAGCCGGGGCGATAGCAACTTTTGCGGGCTGCGCGATCGGTCCCGCTTTCCGTCCTATTATTCCTTGTAATGAACGCGCGGAAATAGCATGGAAGAAGTTCCAACTTGCCGCGTGCAAACTATTGAAATAAATACTTCGGCTCAGTTCTAACGGCCTGCTGACCTAATTTTTCCGCTCCTTTTCTCCCGCGCTCGCTCCTGTTCAATTTTCTCTGCAACTCGCAGACGTCGTTCGAAATTTTCCGCGCCGTCCCCTTAATGGAGGGAAATAGCGAAATTTTCCACGCCGTTCCCTTAATGGACGAGGCATCGAAATTTTAACAGGGAGCAACTTTGGCACGCGATCTTGGTCTTGAAGTGATCGACGCTCTGACGCTACTGTAAAAGAGAGTTTATCGAAATAAACTCTATACTGTTAATAATATCGCGTATGATACATAATGTACACGACATATAACATTACTGCACATTATCAACAATATTATGATATTTATAACATATAATATTGTTAATAACATCGAGTGCAATCATGTATAATTTGAATTCATGATCTTTAAAATAAATTGGACAACTTATAATTTATAAAGTTTGTTAGAAAATTTCATTTCTGTTATCGTTGAACAAAAGTATTTATTAATATCGATAGCTTGTTGGTCTTATAAAATTCTCACGTCAGATAATTCGCGTCTGTGAATTTTACGTTGGCGACGTATCAGATCGCTTTCTTAATTTCCCGATATTTCCCGGGTAAGCTGGGGAAATGGATGGTAAATCAAGGAGGTGCGCTGAAACAGTACAATGGACGAGTCTAGCTTCAGGGGCGTACCAATGCGCATACTCCCGACAATGCATCTTGGTCCTCTGCTAATGTCAAGCATCTACAATACCAGGTTGCATTGTGAACATTCGACGAAGTCAATAACGCGTTATAAACACCCTTTGTACCGAATCAGTCTCTGCCTATTTGTTAAATTTCTACCTGAAACAGTTCTCTCTCTCTCTCTCTCTTTCTCTCGATGACATTCTAAATTCTAAACGAGAAATAAATGCACCCTCTGTCAAACCACATGCACCCATATTTCAATTGCCATTGAAAATTTTACAAACACACTTTGTACCAAGTGTCATCAAGTGTCTGTTCTTTAAATCTGTGCCTCTCAAACAATTTTAAACTGCAAATGACGATCCTTCGCAATGGAAAAAATGTCTCGGGGGTTTGTCGATTGCCGTTGAAACCGAGCGCGATCGCTCGAAGCTCAGTCGCCGATGCGCGATCCCGATTCCGAGGAAGGGAGAGTTCTTCATAAATTCCGTGTTTCCCGCGAAAGTTGGTGAGTTCGTGGCGCGTAGATTCGTCGTAAAGAACACCTGGTCGCGCGAGGGTCCGCCTTTCCTGGTAGACGCGTGTCCACGCATCGTCACACCTGCTTACGCAAAGCCTCGCTCGCATATGCGTCGCGGGGCCGCATCCTTCCAGAACCTGGCGCTCTTTCGTCGGCACGTTTTCACGCGTTGGAGGAACTTCCTCTTTCCTCTCTGGTCGTGTCGTCGCCTGAGCTCGTGGTCGTTCAGGAAAGAGGAGGAAAGAGAAACTAAGAAAAAAAAAAAAAAAAAAAATAGAAAGAAAGAGCAGAGAGTGTGAGGCCACGCTGAGAACACAGCTTAAACGTTACGCACGAACGCGACCAGCATCCCAGGTTCGACCCTCCGCCATTTTGTTTTTATTCGTTTTTTCATACTTTGTTCGAAGCCTAAAAGCTTCTAGACGATGGCCACGAGACGCACTGGACGGTTGTTTCGCGCGACGTCGTGGAAGGAATATTTTTACGAACGTAAGCGGCACCCCCTGTTTCTCGAATTCCTTGGACGAAGAAAATCGTAGGGTTTCTCTGTTACGTTGTATATATTTTCTGTTTGATTCGAACACGCGAGACAGAAATCTGATTACCGCGAGAGTCACTTAAAATTAAGTTGCTTTCTTGTCAATTAAATTTTCTTCAGAATTTGTGCAATAAACAGAGAGAACGCAATAGTAAAAAAAAAAAGGAGAAAGAGAATGTAAAACTTGAGATTAGTCAAATAATATCGCCAAGGAATATAAAATATTTCGTACAAATCAAATACTTCGAGTATTTCAAACACAATACAAATTGCTCTCCAAATCTCGTCACGATTTCCCCGAAATCGATTGAAAAACGAGCGATTTGAAGGGCGGATGTATCGCGGACGCGACCGGGAGTGTCTCGCTGTCTCAAAGACGGCAAGCTTCGAGACTTGGGGCCGCTTCGCCAAGACTTCGCTAATTGACCCTAATCATTTCTAATTGCTGTCGGGAACTTTCGAACGGTAAGAGGATCAAGAATCCTCGCCGGATCGCGAGGAATTTCGAGGTCGACGTAATAGGATCTCCTCTTCTCCAGTTATCGAGCTGCCGTGCTACAGACCGCCGAGCGGTGTACGCGGACGTTCGTATGAATGACAGGCTCATTGAGCATAGGGGAGGGTAGCAGCGCGGCGGGGGTGTCCTCGAAACGCCCTCCAGCAGCTACCGGGCCCGAAAACTCGGTCCCACGCACCTGGGCCCCTTGCGAACCCCGGCCTGCATGGGGCCCCTTTGTCATGCTAATGCCACGCACTGGCTCACCCCTCGCGTTTCTAGCCCCTCGCCCACCCTTCCACCATTACACTCTCCCTCTCTCTCTCTCTCTCTGTCTCTCTCAGCTACCCTCGTACGAGACCAGGTGTTCGATTCTTGTCCCCGGAGGAGTTCCTCGGGACCCTCTGTCACCCGATCGCTGCGGAGGGATCTCCACGCTGCCTGATCCACGACTCCGACTGAGAAAACCCGGGAACCTTAACACACAAAAGGGGGAGGGCAAGAAGGGGATCGGTGAAGCACGCGCGAATATTCCTGTTCGGAATGGCGTCGCCGTGTCGTCGGTGACGAGCTGGAAAGCACTACTGATGGCCGTCGTGATCCTTGCGGTCACGATCGTTGCATCGCCAATCACGAGGGACTGGCACTTTGGTTACGAGAAACTGAAACGTATTTGAAGAATATGATTAATTGGTAGAGGTGCTTTTTGTTAGTCAGTAGGTTCTTTGCGCGTTTATGGAGAATCTGAGGATAAATTTAATACTTTACATCTAGGTTTCATTTTTTTTAATCATCTTTACGAAACTAAATAAAATTGCACTGAGGACAGATCTGTTCATCTGAAGAATGTACAAGAAAATATACGAAAGAACTGGGAATTTGATTTGTCCGGTCAGGTTCCATTCCTTTAACTCCATTTGCAATATCATATCTATCTAGTTATTATAGGAACTGACCAAGATGTTTGAATTTCTGTCCATCAGATAATAATATCAGTAATTAGATTCTTTTCCGAACAAAACGAAACTCCTTTCACCAAGGAGACTCCGTTTTCGAAACTTAATGTCACTTCACAAAACAATAAAATAAAATAAAAATTCGAAGAACAATCTTGGCAACGGGGGATCAAAATTGGCAAACTGCTCCTTTCTAAACATCAGACAGAGAAGAAGAGATCGAAGATCTTTTCTGCAGTAAAGAAATTCGCAAGCTCTCTCAATACGAGTTCATCGTGCTCTTCAATTTATGACAAATATCATTACTCGTGTATTGCAGGAGTGGGAAATGAGAGATAGCTTATCGAAAGAGAGAGAGAGAGGGGTGGGAGACGATGGAAACGCGAGCCGAATCCCACGTTATCGCGAGGAGAACGCGCAACCTGTTGAAGCCCGGTTAGACGACACTGTGGCAAGAGCAACGACGGGGTTGACAACTGCGGCGCGCTTGCGAAAGCCGCGTCGCAGAGGCGCTAGTTTCCGGCGCGTCGATCTGTCGATACCTTCTCAACGAATCAATCGGCCGATGGAAAAGGAGAATTGCCAGGCCAATGGAGGACGACGTTACGATTCTCTGTGCGATATATCGATGCGCTGGCAGCCAACCCTTTCTCCCCCCCCCCCCCCCTCGTGCGTCGGCTTCCTGACTTCCATCCCGTCTGCGTTTGCTCTCGATATTCTGTCAACCCCTCGTCTACACGTCTCGCGAGAGCAAAACGACGCCATCTTCTCTCTGTCAATCGAGGAAAGCGTCTCCGTTTTCTACAGGTATTCTCTCCCTCTCTCTCTTTCTTTCTTTGTATTCTTACGTCGAGGAAAGGGTGCCACGGCCACGTGGTGACTCGACCACAAGCGAAGCGTGCTTCGGATATCGTTTGCTAACGCATTCATGGAGGATTAGAGGGATGGTCGATCGTTTAGCACGGTGTTAAACAGCGTCGATTATCTTGATTATTATTCAAATATTATTATTATCCACGGGCTTCTGTTGGATGATGTTCGCTAGGAAAGGGGGAGGGAGGGAGGTGTCACACCCTAAGAAAAGTGTCGCAAAAGGGTGTCGCAGCATAGTCTTAGCTCGTGCTAGAGAAATGACAGTTTATCGCTTTCTATTATAAATTCATAGCTTCTGTCGCCTTCTTCACCGCTTTATCCGCCGGGATGTCTCCCGTAATTCCGTTTCTCGTTGCGCCGCGAGGGTAAGGGGTGCGAACGATTCAAAGGGCTTGATTCGTTGCTCGTCCCGATCGTGACGATTTCGCCAGATCCCGGAGAACCCTTTCGAAACTTCCCTTTCCACCCCAATCTCCCCCTCTTTTCTTATTCGAATTTCTATCATGCGACGAACCTGCGCAATCTCTGGTCTCGTTACAATTATTCACCCCCTCTTCTCTTGCTGAAGATTCGCAGAAAAGGGAGGGGATTTGTTTCGTAGAGAGAAAAAGAATTTGTACAATTCTCCAATTAATTGTTCTAAAGAACGTATATACGAATAACGTACGTGTTGTCGCGTAGAATTCGAAGATTTGCTCGTCCCCCTGTGTTGGCACGGGGGCAGAGTAGGTCCAACGTAATCCCTGCGTGTCGTAAAAGGCGACTGAAAGGGAAATTCGTGTATCTTCGGCTATTTCCTCTTAACAAAAAAAAAAAAAAAGCATCCTACATTCCTTTCCAGCATCCTCTCCATCGTCTTTATCGATTGATTCCCCAGTTTCTAATACAAATTTCATTGCACGTATATTGCCGCGTGTGCACGCGTGTTTAATCTCCGGATCCGCGGATTTACATGGAAGAGGTCAGAGATAGGGGCAAGAAGAAACGAACCGAAGAAATAAATATTCGAGGGTGTAGCCTTTCCATTTGTGCGGCGGGTTAGCCAGCAACGGAGCCGCGGATCGGGCAGTCTTTAGGTGGAGTTGGGTGCAGGGCAGAGATGGCAGGCGTCGCGGTAGCAGGGTTGGTTCCTACTGGCTCCTAATTGGGAGACCGGCAACTAACTCTCTTAATTACCGCCTCTACTTCCTCGCCTCTCCACCTCCTGTGCTCCGCCACCTTCTCGTCGACCTGTCTCCACCTACCCCAGGGTTTTCTCTCGTCGCCTTCCTTCTCTCCCTCGCGTTCTTTCGCCCCCGTGGTCCTTTCCTCGAGAACGAGCTTTCTCCTACGCGTCTCCCTTTTTCCTCTTTCTTTTCCATCTCGGCTTTACCTTTCGTCCGCTCGCTTCGCTTTCTCTCTCTCTCTCTTTCTCTCTGTCTCGCCTTCTAGCACCGTCATTTCACCCTGTTCCCGCCCGCCTGAAGGGGGAGAGACCTGAAAGCTCTGAGAAAAGTTCCGCCGACTTAATTACATGGAATAATCGGAAGGAGCACGGAACCTGGACCCGAGTCGCTGCATCCATTCCCACATTACGAGATTTCTGATGTGCCACAAAAGAGAGCTCCTTTTCCATCGACGACGGTGGCGGCGGTCGGAGCCTCGCTCCGTTCGCGCGAGTTTTCGCCGGAGCTGATTAGCGTTCGCTTAGATTAGAAGAGAAAAAAGAAAAAGGTGATTGACGAAGAAATTTGAACTGTGGCACGCGGAATGTGTCCAAATTTGACTTCACTGTCGTACATACGATTGACACGTGGCATTTATTGAAATATGTTACACCTCTTGCGCTGGAATGACGTGCTACGCCCAGAATATTTGGCCCAAAAATTGCAATATTTTCTCAGTTTTAAGTATATTGAAATATAACTCAAGCAAGACAAATAATAAATTTATTACTTCGTAGATGTACCGATGAATTCAGAAAGGAAGACGAATTATTGTGTACGGTTTGGTCACTCGTTATGGTCCGTGAACCAGTTACTAGCGCAAGCAACTGGTCAAATTCTGTAAAATTTACTACATCGCGAGCGCAAAGTCGAAGTCGAGCAATCGCGGGAAATGGAATGCAATCACGTGAAGTAGAAATTGACGCAATCGTTGCTCTCGCGATTAACCCTAATCGCCGTACGTGGTGACGACGATGCAGCGAGATAGTCGGAAAGACGTTCCCGTTTCCACACCTGAAGATGGTGGCGAGTGAGGCGAGTCTCTTCTCCCTTTTGGCACGGGACAAAGGCGGATTATCAGGGAATCTTGTGTGTATTTTTCGAAAGATGGAAAGAGAGCGGCTGGCAGAGAAATCTGTGTGTGAACCGAATCAAAGTGAGGCCGGCCGACGACGGTGTGTGTATCCTCCTGTGGCAGCCTCCCGTTGATGAAGACGCCGAGACGGGCAGCTGGAGATTTCTGAAGATTACCAGCGCCACCCGCCGACACCGTTCCTCCCTCACCGTTCGCACCTTATTCAACCTTCTCGCAACAATGACGTGTAACGAGAACTTTACGATTTCGACACACAGTGATCCAGATTCGTTTCTCGGAGAGAAAGACGAAGAGGATATATATCCAAGAAGAGATCTCAAAGGAAGGAAGACTCTTCGTGTGATTAAGTTAAATTTCGAGAAACTCTTCTTCTTTTTTTAACAAGGTGGAAGCTTAACCCCGGTGAACTTCGACGCGATCGGCCAACGCGACCGAGAAAGACGCGAGAGTTGTTGTGCAAACAACGAGAGCCGTGTGAACTTTCACGATATTCCGTTGGATACAATTCGCGGCGCGTCGGTGTGAATATCACGGCCGGAATCAGCGCCCGGGTTTTGCATGAATGTTACATTGATTTCACCGTGTGTCAGATACGCGATTGCAACAACGCGCGTGCCACTGGAACAGACATTATCCCGCGAACAAGTTGCCAACTCTCTGACAGTCGTAAGCTTTCATTGTGAAAATTTCACACGTCCTCCTCTCTTTCTCAGCTTCGTTCAAGAGACGCGACTTCCACTCCGCTTTTTGCTCTTCGTTCGAAACAGGGAACTTAACCCTTGCGTGTCAGCGAGTTCAACGTGAAATACAAATAACTGCTGAGAGAACTTATTCTATTCTCTCTCTCTCTCTCTCTGCTGAAAAATTGCATTTTAACGTTTCTTCATCGATTTGTGAATACTCCGTTCGTAATAACAACTCTGCGACGATTCAGGTTACTTTTTCACGTAGAATCATTCCCTTTTTTTTCTCGGTTGAAATGGAAACGTCTTCGATTCACTGCGCGAAGAATCGAAACTTTATTAAATTTTTGAATCTGTCACTCCAAATATCCTACAAGTGGATGTTACACAAGGAAAATTTTCTCAAATCTCTGAGCCGATTTCCAATTAAAAAAAAGAAAAAAAAAAAAAAATAGGTCGATCCTTCGTCCAACTTGCAGAGAATCGTCAAAACTCGCAGTGAGAAACCGCGGTCGTCTCAGCAGCGTGAAGCTGCTCGCATCTATGCGGTCGCGAAGCAGTTGCTATTCCTGGCTTGGTCGATACGAGAAGGAGAGTCTCTCCTCTCCTCTCTAGGATCACGGTATCCCTTGCCCTGGTTCTCGGTCCCTCTCGCGGGAACCCCTGCCAGGGGCCGACAATAGGCCGCAGTAGTTCTCATTTGATTAATAACCCGCCCACAATGAGCACTCCCAGTGACTCTCAGTTGATTAACGATCGGCGCACAGCATCACAATGCCGATGATGGCCGTTGCGCGATCCAGCGCGTTCCGCGGATCGGTGATTCACTCGTGGCACGGAGGAGGGATTGATCGTGGATCACGAGCAATCTGCTTCGCTGGGCAATCTATACCGGCGAGTCGAACCTGGATCGTGATCAATCTGCACGGAACGTTGATCGACGTGGAAAAAAATTGTCTTCATTCGTGCAGAGTGCAACAGATTCTCGAACAACGCGCGAATTTGTAATTTTTTGCTTCGCTGAAATCATTTGCCTGCGACAGATTTATTCTGCCATCGTGTCTTTGTCCAATAACGATTTGATTCTGTCAACTTTGTAAATACTTTTAGAAAAAACTACCTGAAAGAATTAGAATCTGAAACAGAGATTCGTTTCATTTAGTGCGCGCTCTGTAGCTTGATAGTTTTGCGCTTCTTTCTAGTTTTCAAATTTAACGTTTCAAACTTCAAAAATTGATTTCGAAGAAAATTAATTTTCTATTCTTCGCTTTTAACAAATTAAAATCCTTCGTTATTTCTGCTAGTAGGTTCCGGGCCGCTAAATTCACATCACGGCTCGTTACAATTTTCAAAAGCCAAAAAAAAAAAAAAAAAAAAAAAAAAA